>NW_027279632.1:0-240000 GCF_046629955.1 Centroberyx affinis
TTAATTTAATTTTTCTTGTTTTTTCTGTTTTTGAAGGAGAGAGAGAGGGAGGGAGGGGGGTGAGACAGAGAGAGAAGCTTTTTGAAATTAGTGATGAGATCACGCCCTCTTTGTTCTGTATATTAATATAGAGGTCAGGGGATGAGTAATATCCCCCTTTGATGTATATATACACAGTTTCATCCACATGCTTGACACTGCTAACAGTGAAGTAACAGTAATGTCATAAAAGAGATACAGTAGAATCTTTAGTGGGTTACCATTTAAAAAAAAAAAAAAAAAATCAAGATCATTTTCTTTTCAAGTCTATGCTTTAATCAATAAGTGGGTGTTTTAAATACTTCCTATATTTGAAAAACCTTTAAATTAGGTGAAAGGTTTCTTAAAAGCCAATGATGGTTCTTAAGAATTTCAAGAGTTGAAGGCTCTGTGGTGTCTCTGAATGCTAGAATAGCCTTACAAAAACTGATACACCTGCGAATTGTGGCTCATGTAATAATCAAATGAGACCATTTTTGAGATGATTGGTAGCCTCCATCTCACGCATGTGGTAATGTTCGTGCTGATGTTTTAAATTAAGACCAAATTTGCCATAATTACAGTTGCTTCAGGTTGTGAAAAGCATGTTACTACTTGTCAGCAGTGGCCCTCTTTCTGTTTTGTGTCTTAAAGCAATTCAACACATTTACCGCAAATCCAATCTTCTGGCACACAATGTAAAATGCAGTGTATAGGCTGGACACTGCCATTGTTCTCTGCGATGGTCTCGTTTGTTTACAGTTATTACAGCAATGTCTCAAAATTAATGTGGTAATGTTTTATTGATGTACACCGCACCTTTAAACTTGTGATTTGGTGTATTTTTTTTTCCTGATTCCATGTGGAAGTAAACAAAGCAAACCTAAAGTGATAATCCATGAGATTCTTGTTTTATTTGATTTTGGCAACACCCTTGGTGATACACTGTAATTTCTTTGGTGCTTTGCGCTGCTTTTCCCAGCGATCAGTTGGCAACAGTGTTGCCAGTACTTTGACATCACTGGACTGACAGCAGCTCCCAAACAAACAAGCATGTGCTGTTCTACTGAGACTAGTTAAGTGACTACAAATAACAGAACGACAGAATTTCAGCCAGTGCCTAAGAGCAACCATTTCCACAGAGACGGCAATATCTACACTATATAAATGTATAAAATGATCTAATAACTGTTTTTCAAATTTCACTGTTACTTGCATAGCTGCAAGCAATTACTCAATCCATAACGTATCGACAAAAGACAGCGACTGCTTACTGTAACGTTAACAATGTATTTCTCAATCAGCAGGAAGGAGGTCCATTACAATTAAACAAGAACAAGAGTATGCACTAGTGGAGTTTCTTGACGGAAAATAATTGTTGTTATTGAGTCTATTTCTGCAATAACTGCACTTATGGCTGTGTTTACTCTACTAACGTCAAGGTTACCGCTCGTTGCTTCGGGAGATGCCAATTACTGTTTTGCTAGCGGCAGCCTGTATTTCACGTCATCAACTACGACGCAGTCCCTGAAACAGAATGTGAGGTCATGTGATCAGGATGTTCTTACCAGGCTAGGTCACTTGGTCCCAAGTGGGAAAAAACATCATCAAGTCTATATACAGTTTATAAAAAAAACACCCTGAAAGTCCACTGAATGAAATAAAGCGTAACACACTTTTATATGACTTGTATGATGTATTAGGCAACGCAAGGCAAGGATGTATTATACTGTAAATTGTAATTTTTAACATTTCTACTAACTGTATCACCTGCTTAGAGACTGCTGATGAAATTTAGCTTCTGTGACAGTTACTAACTGTCTGTTGTTACTGTTAAATAAATACATTTTTACCAAATCAATTACAGCCATGACTCTGCAACACCACATCAGGTTTCCCATTGCAGCCATAGGCCTTTCTCTACTGCAGTTACAAAATGCCATGCTTCAGGTGTTACTTTTGGGTGGTCTTGAGGGGGTTTAGTGATGTACAGTGGATAGAGAACTTTAGAATGCAGCTGTGTGAACTACTGCGTCCCCAGGATGTCACCATTCATGCTTTTGTACGCCTGATGAGTGGCAGCACTGTATAAACTTGGAAGCTGTGTGTATACCAAATCATAGCCAACCAGTTTAGTGCACACAAACGCACCATAAAGACGTTTGTGTACCTATTTTGCAAGAGCATTGTGCTGGTTGCATCCCACATCCCTCAAATTATGGGCTGCAGATGGACCGTACTTTACTGCCACAATAGGATGGCTGTAGGCATTTTGTCAACTAAAAGGGATGGCCCTCATATCTCTTACAAGAATTTATGGATGACAGATATTGGTAAGAATCACATTCCTTTCTACCGCCACTTAAAACAATGACCTGGACACATTCATGACTTGGTCACACTTCAAGTCATGCGAATAAGGTGTGTACATGCCCTAACTGGTGTCTATTAATGCAATTAAAATCAGAGTACTCCACATATGTTACTGTGATTATGCTTACTTCAATTAAGAGCATAATGGTATTAATATAATCAGAGTATGCTGTTTGCATTGGCTCTGCCTTACTCACATTACTGCCTTAATCGCATTATAATTGCATTTTTGATGTGCATCTAAATGTGGCTATTGCGTCTGGTGTCTGTCTCTGTCTGGTAAGCAGAGACAAACTCCCATCTTTTTTGTATTCTCCTCCTGTGTTTTCTTAGTTAGAGGACAGCTGTGACTTTCTGCTGTCCTGTCTGTCATGGCTATACTTAAATCTTCAATGGCACTCATTTGGAACTCAGCCTGTAGAAAAACTCTACCGTTTTTCAAATTGTTTTTTTTTCTCAACCTTTTCTGGTACTTATACCTTCCATCCCATCTGGTGGGCTATTTACTCAATTGCACATTTGCTTGAAGTATAAGGCAGTTCGGAAATATTTAATGAAATCACCAAAGTAGAGTTTGTTGTAGCACAAAAATGGACCCTGCTGACCAAAAGAGACAAAAACTTGTAACTAACAGTTTTAATTTCCCCCCTTCTAAGATAAAGTAGGAAACTTGTCACTTCGGCATCCCAATACCCACCATGAAGCATGATCAAATATTACAGTTACCTTTTCTGGCATGTTGTACAAATGCTCACTTTTTCTCAGCCTGTGTACTTCTTCCTCACATCTCTGAGCAACTGGGCTACAACAAGATTATTTTTCAACCGCAGTCAAGGAAAAGAAAAATTCTTGTGCCCCAAACCTCTGCTGGCTGGGAATGCTGAACTAGATAAACAGGATGAAATCAGATCACAATGGCCTTGATGTCCAACTCAGGGATTTAGTGGGAGGAACCAAGGGATAGGATGAGGGAGGACGCTGACAGCTTGCACCCTTGATGGCCAAATCCCGACCCCTGTTGTCCTTCCAAGTTAGTGAGCGTATCCAGCTGATAGGCACTTTGTGTGTGTGTGTGCCCTGCTTGGCACCTAGACCACTATGCCCTGCTTCTCTTTCTTCCTTACTCCTGCCATTTATACACTTTTTTGCTTTTTTTATCCGTCTGTCTTTTAAGTAAACTATTTTAACGATTCCCTGCATCCTCTCTTCCTTGTCCTTTGTGGGAGCTTCAGTTCCAGGCTGCTGTCTCTAAGCTGCTCTCTCAGCTCCTCAGAGGGAGAAGCACTCCAGCCATCCACTCTAACGGTCCATCTGTGCTGGGGGTGGTGCTAGTGGCGATTGCATGTTTTGGAGCTTCAGCAAAATATGTAGTCAAAGGCACTGCCTGAATTCATACTTTGGGATGTATACTATACGTTAAGGTGCGTAGGTGCAAGTATATCTGTATGTGTGTGTGTGTGTGTGTGTGTGTGTCCATGTGCGCAAGGAGGTAAATTTGTTTTCAGTTCAGAGCAGCTAAACAAGATTTGTCCAACAAATATTTGTCAATTTGTGTAGGCGGTTGCATTTCTTTCTAAAATCAAATACAAGGAACGTAATCTAATAGAATAAGAACCCAGAACAATTCCTCTAAATCTGAATAGAGTGTGAAGGCCAGACATCATATCATTCACGATTAAGGGCACATTGATTAAGTGTCCTAGTAGAGGGGTTCCATTGGACAGCCCCTAGTTGGATTTTAATGATGTGGCTTCAGAGAAGGCCATGAAAGCCCTCTGCCTCTTTGGGGCTGTATGTAATTGAAAAGAGGTTTCAATCTGGTGCATGGAAACCAACCGGGATATATCTGAAAATAGCCCCCATTTTAATGAGTTTGTTCATTAAAAGTTTAACAATTTCCTTATGAGATGCAGTTAGACTTTAATGCAGAGTGGGGGAATCATATAAAGTGACAAATTAGGAGGTGGAAATGTGTGTGATATTATCCTAACCTCACTAACATCCGCAGACATTTTTGCTGCCTGTTTTATTAGTGGGAGCAGAAAGGCAGTCCGCTGCAATTTGAGCCACATGAGCCTCCCAGAAACAAGGGAAAACTTGCTTAGTGCTAGTTTCAAGCTTGCCACTTGTTTTGTCTGTGAAGCTGACCAATACAACAGCTTAAAGTATGAAATGCAAGTACATTAATTGTGCATTTACAACCCCCCCCCCCCACACACACACACACACACAGACACCCCCAAAAAAACAGCATCAACATGCTCTCTCTCTTTCATTCACACACGTGCGCGACCACACACACACACACACACACCAAGAGGAGAGAAGAGAGGAAAAGGTAAGAATTCAGACTGTTATCACCAAGTGCCATATAAGAGAGAGCATATGCACTTGTCAACCCAGACAGTTAGATGGCACTAGTGCCAAAAGCCTAATTCCCTTGAGAAAGAAAGCAACAAGAAAAAAACAAACAAACAAACAAAGAGGGGAGGCCAGCCAGAAAGCAGGCGAGAGAGAGAGGTGCAGGATATCATCTTCTTTCATAAGTTCCTGTTTTCATATTGACCTTCTGCGACTCATCCAGGGCCACCATTTCCATTTGCAAATTTATTTCTATTGCATATTCAACACTGTTCTATGTGTCAAAGTAAAAATTGTAACAAATAAAATGAACACAACTAAGATGTATCTTATTGGTGTACAATGTAGCCTACTATAAAGAGACAGTTTTTAGAATATCAGTTGATTCACGCATCACTTATATAGTCAGCCACATTGCATCAACGCCTATTTATATCTGACTAAGGAATTCATCCATTAATGCAACATGTCTAGAATGTCATGCAAAATTATAATTTCTCTATTTTCTGTACAAAAAAATTACATGTTTACGCTCCGTGTTTTGAGATTCCTGCTAAGGTTACTATTAAAAATGATCCCTGTATTCAGAAAAGTTTGTGATATTGTTTATATAAGGAACTCTGACACCTGATCAACCAAGACCAAGATCAATTAACAACATGCCTACAACATACGCAATAGATAAAATAAATGTAAATGAATCGCCCATAGAAAACGTTCTTCCTGATTCCTGGGCAGGTAAGCTAACCAACATAGTCCAGGCTCAGTGGGTCATCACTCTTTTCCTGTGTGCTATTATCTTATCATATTAATTATCTGGCAGGTAGGAACAGTATTCTAACATCAGATGTGGCAACATTGTGCTATGACACAACTGACAACTGCAATAATGTTCATAATATGCATATCTAAGTATATATCTGTGTATAATAACTGACACAGTCATACCTGAAATGGTCACGTCTCTCTTTATAAGTAGGGAAATTGTACAATTTCCCCTTTCCATTACGACACAGTTAAGTGAATGAACGTGAATGAGCATTCAAAATGAATGGAAGTCAGTGAGCATCATCATCCCAAAATGTTCTCCTTACGTACAAACCAACATAGAAGCTCTCCGCCTAGTTGCGAGCTTAAAAAGACTTAACACTTAGGCTTTCTCAGACTTAAAATCTCTTCAAATGTCACATCTACTTGTTATTCTTATGCTGTATTCACATTCTCATATGTTACATATAAAAGCAACTAACTGAAGTGAGTTAATGATGTTGGACAGTGTTATTACATTCACTTCCTCTCCCTCTTCCCTCCACACATCACTCTATGAGTGTCATTGCCCTCTTCCATCCCTTTCCTCTGCCACCTATTCACTCCAGGTCTCTATCTCTCACACAGCTAATGTGACATTTATCTGTAATTAGACTCTTACATATTTTAATAGAAAATGATATCCCTTAAGGTCTCCCTGTCATTTGCATGGGCAGCTCCGATGATAATCAGGTCCTAGAAAAAAACATTCTCGATGACATGGGCTGTCATCCCAAATTAGCAGGCGCAAAATCCTTATCAGGGGAGTGACCTTCCAGAGCCCTGCTCAAACTTGGGCAGCATGTGGGAAGAGAATGGCCCATGTGTTTATCTGCCTCTGTGCATGTTTTTGTATGTGTCTCTGCGCACTTTGTGTGTGTCGGTGGGTGAGGGAGCACACGTGTGTGTGCATGTGTAACTCCTTCTGCATATATGCCTGTCTTCATCCCTGTGTGTTTGTCTATCTTTCACCACAGTAATCCAAAACCTAAAAAAAATCAAGCTTTGACCCACAACATTTTTCTGTCTTCCACAGTATGTTGAGGGTGACTTTTATGGTTCCCATTTTAGTCAGGGACTCTATTATTGGTGTGTTTTCTCTCATGTTCTACAATAGTATGCAGGAGCCAATCCCTCTTTCTGACAAGAAAGCCCATGAAATTCTATATGAATGGGTTTGCCCCTAGTCCTGTTGTTTCTTAAAGATATTACTGTGAGGGTTGACATCTAATGTAGATCTCCTAGAACTCCTGGTGAGTTGCACTAGTTGGCGCAACTGACTGATCCTGTGGCATACTGTGATAAAAATCTATGAAATATGAAACTGGTATGTAGGATATGTTGTACAGTAGGAGGTTTTAGAGATATCAGCTTGCGTGTGCAATAAACATAACCACCTGCCGATATAGCTGTGATACAGCTTTTAGACAAGGTGAGCACACGATAAGGTGGCCACAAGGCCACACGGTGGCCACACTGATCCATTGTGTCTGTCTGTGTTCATTAATTTCAATTCATTTTCAGTAAGAGCTGTCTGTTATCTAGACAGGGCTGATGAAGCGCCCGTCTCCGTCAGATTTCCATCCGTTTTGACAGACAGAAAGTTCGATCCAGTTGAACTTTGTCAGGAAGGATGGATTCGTCACCATCCGTTTAACCAATCAGAGGTGTTCCCACGTTTGTTTTGTAAAAAAAATAGCGGCAATCACAGACACAGTGGTGCAACCAAAGCAGAGATAAAATGGAGAAAACCCAGTATAACATTGGGATGATTGTAGGTTTTCCAGGTCAGTTTCTTATTTAATTCATACTGTATAGTCTGTATCTTATTTTTTCTATGAAATAACTCCGTTATGAGCAAAGCTAGGATACTGTATTTCTGCCTCTCCCACCATGTTGACATTCCAAAACAGCCCAACGGACAGAAATCTAGCCGTCAATAATTCTGTCCATTTTCTGATGGCCGTGGCCTAACTCACAGCTGTTCTAAATGAAAAGCAGTGTGAACTTACAGTCGAGCTTTGACCCACAATAGTCGGTCGGTCGATTGGTCAGTCAGTCGCTCTGTTTACCACTTTATGGGTCACGTGGGTGTAAGTGTGCCACAGGGAGTTAGACTGCAGACTCTCAATCGGAGACCGGAGTTCGATTCCCAGCAGAACGAAAATTCAGTGTTAGACTCAAAGTCTAGTTCTGTCTTCTACAGTATGTTGAGGGTGACTTTTAAGGTTGACATTTTTGTCAGGGACTCAACTCTTCATTTTACATGTGTGACACTTGATTTTGTGGTTTCTCCACAACAATGTTATTCCATGTAGATCATGTAGATGTAGTCATGTAGAAGAATGAGAGGCAGGAAATGTGGTGAATGATAAACAACTGTTGCCTTGTCATCTAGTTTTGTTGATTTTGGCTTAACAAAGGCAAAAAATCTGTTAGAGATTAACTTTTAAAATCTGCTCGGCTGTGAATGTAGACATCAGTATAAAAATACAATGCATGATTGCAGACAATAACCATGTTTTTTATTATGAGCTCTTTTTTTTAGTAGTGTTAATTTAGATAATTATGTCCATAAATGCATTCAAATGTGCTCAGCACATGGGAGACAAGGAAACTAACCAAGACAAATTTGTTGGCACCAAGTAGACCACACAAGCTGTGATGCTGCATTCCAGTTATATCGGTTGTTCTGTAAATACAAACTGCTGACTGGGAAAACAGGTTCACATCAACCTGCTAGTGGTAATTACACCAGGATATGTGAGACTTTTTATCTCCCACCTGGTGTCACAAATTTAGGAAGTGTGTGAACACAAGCAGTAAATACAGCAGTGCAAAGTATTAAAAATCACTAATACATTCAACCATACTTACAAAAAAGGATACATATCTGCTTTACTTATTTTAAATTCATAAATACCAAAGATTTTGGTTGTGTACATTCCAACAGTAAAACACATATTGAAAATTTTTAAGATGATGCAATGAGAGCCTGTTCTTCCGCCTCTTCCAAAATGACCTGAACACAGCAGAAAACCTGCAGCCAGCAAAGTAAACAAGGAAGTGTGTGAGCAATGCCAAAAAAGTATCAAATGGACTATTATAAGTAGAATGTCATGATAACTGTTCAATCACAGCTATGAGACATGTGGAACTGCAGTGTGAATGTTATTGTGTTGAAAGGACATGTTTTAAATGCATGTTTTAATTGAAAATGTTCTAATTGAATTATCCTTTGAATGAAGGGCATCGTATAGCTCTAGGATATTACAGGCCTTTGCATTGTACATATTTCATACAGAGTTGTGATTATCCCACTTAAGTCTTAATTTTCTGATGTTTTCTGCAGTGTCATGAATGCATGCCTGATGAAAACCTCTTCTGAATACAGGGTTTTGCGGAAACATCTTAGGCACGCTTACATCTGTTTTATTTATCCTTTTATCTCCTTATCACAAGGCTATTCTTTCATCTGTTCTCTTCAATCTCTCTTTCTCCACATCAGGGGAGCTCTTTGCTGAGGAATGAGATGAGATGAGTAAGGTGGTCGAGTGTGGCAGATTGGGAGTAAAATGTGAGACAAAGCAATTGCATTTCATATTGAATTGGGAATAAGGGACAACAGAGACTCCCCCTTCAACCCCCTCTCATCTTTTGGACTTCCTTCCAGGGACTGATGGTAGTCCAGAGGAAATTGAAAGGCCTTATCAGTCAGTCTGATAACCGCACAAGTTATGGAGCCTGTCAGCCTCTCAACACTGACACCAAACATGTTTTTTTGTGGAGGAACGCAAATGTTATTCATGTCAATAAGATGCAAATATGCATAATTAATAAAGCTGTGAAGAACTATAACTGAACACACCTTAAGGGACTATTCTATGGCCTACTACCCCATTACAGTGTTTTCACTGCTCTATATGGAAAAGATGTCCTACCACCGCACACCAACCCTCCACCCACACACGTCTCTACTCTCGGCTTTCAGATGGCAGGTGGTCCGGAGGTATCTTTTCACTGATATCATGGTCTAATGAGCACACATTGTCATTGTCTTCTGTCTCATTAATGGATGTAAATCACATATTCATTCAATGCCTATGATGATTATGGTGCTGTAGGTATGAACAAAATGTGGTGTTATAAACCATGATATCACAACAATGATATGATAAATTTGAAAACCAACCAAAAAACTGAGAGAAATTGAATTCTAATGTCCCACTCCAATAAAGAGTGAAAGCACTACTCCACACTAAAACTCAAATGTGATGATTTTTACAGAGTGCAACTCACTTAACTCCCAAAGCTAGAAACTAGAGAACAAAAGTCCTACTCTGTGATGTTATTAAGAGGCAGAACTGCTCCATTGTCAATGAATTGGAGACTAATCCATGTGGACTTATATAATGTTTGCTTGAGCATCCCAATAAGTTCTATTTCATTGTAGTGGCAAAAGATGCAGATGCTAAAATGAGCACAAATCCTCATGAAATCTCCCTGGAATCTGTAACAATTTGTGTATCACCCATTCACTGTCAATAGAGCAGCCCTAGGATTTGTCTTCGTCTTGAGGACATCCGTCAGTGTCTTTGCGCTTTTGTTTCAAGCATCGTTCATGTTTATATATCTAGGCTGAATTGGCCAATATAAGTAATAAAATATGTGATTTCTGCTTGGATTCTAGAGCCAGTTGCTTACAGTATATGCTCTCTCTATCTCTGGATATAGACTGATATTGAATGATTTTTCATTCAACCTTCATTCTATCACATCACCCTCCTGCTCCTCCTGTTCCTCCCTCGCCTCCCTTACTCGTCTCTCTCTGAGGCCTCGTTGACCTTATTATTGAAATATTTTGACCTTTTCAGTGGCTGGCTTCTCTGGTTGTGGACAAGGGCACATTACAGGTAAGTGATCAGTCGAACAGAATGGCTGACAAGGGCTCAGATGGACAGGGCGGTGGGTGGTAGAGTGTTGGGGGTGGGGCTCAGGGTGGAAAGGCAGCTGAATGACAGAGATGAGGTCAGTGAAGAGGAAGAGAAGAAGGTGAGAAACAGAGTGGAGTCAAGGCACCCTGGCATGCTGTTCACTGTCCAGATGACCCCTCTCACTTTCGCTCTCCCTCTCTCCCTCCAGAAGGATGTGCCTGCCAGCGGCTCAGTCCATCATGTTGACTCCAACAGCTGAGCAACATCTGTTCATTAGGCTTGACAGATGAAAGAGAGACCAGTGAAAAAGGGGATGAGGAGGAAGAGACCAAAAAAGAGGACTTTCTTTTGCTATCCAACATCATATACCTCACGTTGTATAGCAGCCCTGGTGTGCTGTGGGGTTTCCAGTCCCTTGTACATGTGTGATCTGAACACCAGGCTGAGCAGACAGGTAGTGGGAGGGAATTGTGAGTGGTAATCGAGGCATTTGCCTCATCCGTCACGCTTCCCCCAGCACTATTGTGCTGTGCTGAAGGTCTTTCTGTCCATTACATTGTTTTGTTGCTTTTTTTCTCCACCTCTGAAATGTCACAGGGAAATGGGCACACAGCATTGACACGGCTGAGACACCGATAAATAATGCAGCGTACATTACCTTGCCCCCCCCTCCTCCTCCTCTGAGTGGAAGGGACAAGGAGGTGGAGGGCTGGCACCCAAGGGACACAAGGGGGTCGGAAACACCACAATGCACAAACATACACACGCTAGCATCATGTGTGCATTCCTTCGCAGAACTCATTTTGATAAAAGAGGAAGATAACATTCAACATGAGGTAACATGAGGAATTTTAACACACGAATAACATGCCAAAAACCTGACTTAAGATTCACGTTCCATTGAAAATCAATGTAGACATACACCATCACATTCTTTCACATTTCTATCACCCGTTTTGAAAAGGCATAAAAAACACTTTGCGCATCATAAACCATGGTTGATGCATCTTTAGTCCTATGAATAAGCTGCACTGAACATGCTTGGGAGGGCATGCTTCAGGACACAGGCAGATAGAGAAGCCCTGAATGGAATGAATTTGATTTTATCGCCCTGGGAAGCAGGTCACACCACCCAGGCCTTTGACAAACACTATGGTTGAGAAAAGGGATTAGAAAGAAAGGTCAAGGAATGCAGGACTGAGACAGAAAAGAGAATTAAGTCATCACATGCTATCTGAAGTTCAAACATAACACCTTCTGTCCACTCTCCTCCAGCCTTATCTCCCCCACAACAGCAAAACTGGTGGCTGCCTGTGTATTAACCAGACAAGCACAAAGATTGCGACTCTTTTGCAGGTGATAGGCGTTACCGACACGTTTCAGGGTGTTTTCCATGGAGCAGAACCATGTGTTCTTGGCATTTGGACGGGCTTGATAAGAATGTGTCTTGGGAGGAAACCTGTCATTATTTGGCACATGTACTGCCCAACAATTGTTAAACATGTCTATGACTTTTTACTGTGACCCATTTTTGCTTTGGCTATTAACATGAACCGAGCTGAGAAAATATTAGGGCCACCTGTTCTTTCCACAAAATAAACTGACCAGATGAATCCAAGTGAAATATATGATCCCTTATTGTTTTTACCAATTTAAACCACTTTAGCCACAAAATGGAGCTGTAGATGAAGAGGAGGAGACAGGTTAAAGAAGGATTGAGACAACTGAGACACGGATTGCACAAAAGGGGGTGAAACTCAATGCTAGGAAGGCCATCCTCGTGTCAAGGGCTTGGAGCCAGAAAGGCATAACTGGCATTTTGGGCGAAAATGAGAATTATATATCAAGTAAAAGCTCTTAAGAGGATCTATTTGTAGTGTAAGTATCTCTTTAGTTGTGTATTTACATGATGACATTTTCACTATCAAAAGATATTTACAACAGTTGATCAAAGTTAGGTCCACTTTTTTGTTTTTGTCTCTCCTGTAAAGTTTGCCAAAACCTACTTACATCCCTCTGGCTCCAAGCCCTCGATATGTACCTTCCAATACTTGAAGGAGAGACTGAATTTAACGGTGACACGTGTTTCCTCTGCAATGAAAACAAGGGCACTAGCGCTTTATAGGTGCTGGGATGTAGGGGTGGGATGGGGGAGGGGGGTATTCATGAGCATGAGTATGGAGTGAGTGAAACTACGCTGACTTTGAAAACTGTGGGACTAATACTGTACTGCCTGGTGAACAAGCGCACACTGTAGTTCCCTTATGCAGGCTGGGTGCGGCCTAGAGAGTGCATACATAAATTAAAGCGAAGATGGTTTGATTGTTCCATGTTTCCGATACAAAATAAACCTGTGCTGTAAAGTGTGATCTAACTGAAATACATATGGTATTATCCAGCTTCCATCAACATGGTCAGAAAATTGTGAGGCTCCACTCTCATCCCTCCCATGCCTGTTTCTATTTTGAGGGTCCTGTCTTAAAGAAACATGAACTCATTTCTCTGCTTACGGAGTTCACTGGTAACAGTACACCAACATATAATGTAAATATTTCACACTACTCACTAGTCAAATAGATCAGATCAATATGCATTGCTCACATAAAATAGCAAATGTAAAGTACAGTAAATAAGTACCATTTTTGTTATTCCTGGTATTATCGTTCATTCTTTCCAAAAAAGACTGGAAATATATCTGACCTGTCCCATCTTTGTGGAGCGTAATGGTCATCCTTGTCAAACAATCCAGGTGGCAATGGTGGCTTGGTCTTCATCTGTAAAAGGTGGTTTGGTATCAAAGCTTCCAAATCATTTGGGTCATTGGACACCATTATGATTGGTCAACTGTTAAAGGAAAAATCCACCCTAAATCACTTTAACACTGTTGAAAAACAGCACCTTGCATTCCTGGGTCCGTTCTGTTGTTAGATGGTGTATTTTTGTTATTCCGTTGGTACCTGGCCAAATATAGACAACGTAATGTCACGTCAAGATATTTCCAGCGCAGCGGGAAAAAAATGTTGATATCTAAAACATCAATGGTAAACATCAGGGTTTGATGTCAGTCCATCAGAATCAAAGAGCCTTCTTTCAAGAGCCGCCATTTTGCACCTATGTTAAACAACATGTTCACACAGGTAGAAATCCATCATAGAAGAGGCAGTTACTCCATCATGCATTGCATTTGCGTAAGGGACAAGACTGGCAACAACCGCTAGTGCTACCACTAGCGCTCTCTCCACCCACACATAAAAACCAGAGTGAAGTTATCTTGATATTGGATATTCAGTGGATGGTTGTTTTCCCCCTTCAATAACCAAAACCAAACAAGACAAACAAATTGGTGAATATATTTGTGATTACTGGAAGAGGAACAACAATTTACAACAACTGGTTTCAATATCTGAGAAAATATTTGGTAACGCTTTATTTTATAGCCTGCTAATTACGGTGTAACTAGTTACACTAGTAATTATGGAGTACTGATAAAATAACAAAGCTGTAGTTACTGGGTAACAAAACAATAAGTCTGGGAATTAAGTGGTAACAACTTTGTAATTATGAGAGGTTTATAAGGTAATTATGGTGTGACTATTTTTTGTAATTACTGCATACTTAAAAAATAATTACAGGGTACAATAACGTAATTAGGGGGGACAAGACAAATGTTATCGGTGCTTGTTCCCTGTAGTTATGGAGTAAGTATTTAGACCCTAATTTGTTTTATAAAAGGATTATGAAGGTTATTATTTTATATTATAAAATTGACATATTTGATATTTCATCTCAACATACTGTATATTACATTCAATTAAGTCTGTTACTGTGTGTTGAAGTTCCATATTTTTTGTGTATGCTATATTGTTACAGAAATGTCACCAAACAGCTGGTCTAGGGTCTCCTCTCCTAACATCGATTACTAAATGGACGTATGTGACTTTCTGTTAAACTGTATTTACTGTGGGGCATGTGTTTTTTTTTGTTTTTTTTTTACAGAAAGCAAGTGGAATAAAATAAAATAAAGAATAAATATTGATTATATTGTTAGTAATAGAGGTAAAGAAAATTTTAACGGCCAACATATATTTACTAATTCCACTACACTTTCACTACTTTAGGCTACAGGTTACCCACAACTGCAGGAATAAAGGTGTTTTGAAGAAATGCGCGAAGACACTATAACAGTAGTGTGCAAATAAATCTATTCAAATAAAATGATTCAGTTGTTCAGTTCTGTAAAGTGTATAGTAAGATGACAGGAGTTCAGAAGTGGACTGCAGGTGAGAGGGCAGTCAAGCAGTGCTTTGGCTCTTCTCCTTCTGTCTGGCAGGTCTGTTGGAGTGGCGTCTCTGCTGTTGCAGCCATGTTGTCAGCAGATTTCTTGTTCTTCCTCTGGAATATGCAGGATAGCCAAGAAAAGAAGCCACATTTCTTCTTTGGTTTTGTCGACAGGCTGTCTTTGGCACTGGAACTCTGAGGTCCTGTAGATTTGACCAGCTGAACAGGTGAAATTGTGTTTTCCAGGGTCAGACCAGACAGATCCTTGGTGTCCTTTACAGTTTCAACCACAAGGCTTAGTGGAGCTTTGACCTCAGCCTGGATGGCTGGAGCCTGGGACTCCCAAAGCCGGTTGATCCTTCCTTAAGCAGGTGCTTAAGCAAGTGTGTTTTCAGCAAGAATCTCCTCTGAGGTGGAGATATTGTCAGGTCCAGCAGAGAGGACAATGACTTTTGTTCCCTCACAACATTCTGGTTGATGCAGGACAGTGACAGAGCTTTCAGCAGCAGCCTCAATCTGTGCACAGGAGTTGACCGTTTCCCTCTTGATGATAAAAGGACATTGTTCTTCCTCCTCCAAGTCCTGGAGAAACAGCATCAGTTTAGAATCAGCTTTGACGATTGGCTCCCATTCATCAAGCTGATCTTGAGTAGGGGCATGGTGTGCATTGCAGGCAGCCACAGATGTAGAACTCAGTGATGAGGAATCATAGATGTGCTTTTCACCAAGTTCTTCCTCCTCCAGGAGGAGAGAGAGGAACTGCATCAGGTACGAATCAGTGCTGCTGACAACAAGTTTCCATTTGTCAAGATGGTCTAGAGTCGGCCCATGCTGTGGGGAACAGTCAACAACAAATCTAGACAGATGTGATGAAGCGTAGAGGAGCTCCCCACCAAATCCCTCCTCCTGCAAGTCAAAGTGGGATTTGACCAGTGGCTCCCACTCATCCAGGCAGCCCAGAGTGGATCCACAGGGTGAGCAGCAGTCAGCCACAAATCCAGATGTGTCACTTGGGGGAGCATAGAGGTATCTCTTCCCAACTGTCTCCATGTGGTAGTCATCATCAAAACCATTGGGTGAGTGCTGAAGCAGCCTCAATCTCTCAATGATTTTGAAGTCATCGGTCATTGGAGCCTCATGGGATGGAGCCTCAACAAGACGGAGCAGGTTGGATTGAGCCTCAAGATGCTGAGCTGGGTGGATAGATGCTCCATCATTTCTTACAGCTGTGTCCTGGGTTATGAGAGGAGACTCTTTCTCTCTGGGAGGAAGGTCTCCTTTGTCCATATCCAAGAGAAGTTTGCATGCTGATGAAGCTGCACTGGCTATTGGTTCCCATATATTGAGGCTCTCAAAACCACAAGCAGGTTTGGAGACCAACAGCAGACTGAGGTGAAAGGTCACAGTCGAGCTCAGCAGTCACTCCAGAGAAACTAGAGGCTTCAGCATAAAGATAATGCTCCTTCTTCAGGACTTTTGCAAACATGCAGTTGATGTTTTCATGGCGATCGTCATTAAGGGCATTGAGTCGAGTGACCATTTGCATTGATGCTGAAAGACATGCAATGGCAACATCTTAATAATCAAATAACCATAAGGCCACCTGATGTAGCTTCATTCAAGGTCAACATGCTTCACCATAGCTTCATCGTATGCCTTTCATCATAATTTTGCTTCAACAAATGTGAATTTACAATGTAAATCAAACTAAGGAAGTACTAGACACAAATGCAAATCCTTCAGTCCAAACAACTAGTCTTTCCTGACTGTCTGTCTCTTGTTTATCTGTTCAGCAAAATCCTCTGTACTAATCTTTTCCTGCTCCATAATAAAATTATAAATACATGTGGCTTCTGCCTCAATTTGCAGGTGAACACCGATCAGAGATGAAACTGAGAGTCTGAGTTAAGGACAATCGCTGCCTTTATGACACTGACATTCTAAATTCTATCAACTCTGCTGCATTCTGTCCAGCTGCATTATGATTCATCAGATGAAGCTCACATTAGAGCTCCACTACCAGCGTTGTGTCGCATTGCCATCACCGGTGCGCCAGCGTGACGTTCTCCCTGCTCCACAGAGCGCATTGACTTTTGAATGGATTCACCAGAAAACTAGAAGAGCACTCGGAGAGTGCAGACCTCCGCCAAGGTTTGTGCTATTATTGCTTGTTCGTGAGTTGGATCTGGATCCGCTCCAAAATTTAATGGGTTCTTCCTTGGCCCATGCTACACCCTTCCACGAAGTTTCATGAAAATCGGGCCTGTAGTTTTTCCGTAATCCTGCTAACAGACAAACAGACAAACAAACGGCACCGAAAACATAACCTCCTTGGCGGAGGTGACAATCAAGTCAACTTTATTTCAATGAGGGAGAATGCGTGCGTCAGCCATCGAGAATTGAACCTCAGCGATTTTTTCGCTTGGACGCAGCCATCGGATGCAACGCAATGCGGATGCAACACAATGCGGACGCAACGCGAACAGTGGAGCATCTTTCAGTGCTGGTAAAGGAATCATTCCTTCGATGGCTGACGGCTGATGGCAATGCCTGATGCCCAATGGCTGTAGTGGAGGAGGGCCGTCAGGCCCCAAACTTTGATGACAGAGATGTCCCACTTCGTCCATGGTTTATAAACTAAACATCATTAAAAAAACATAACTGAATATTTGGAATTTGTATTTAGATACCGTATTTTTTTATGCAGAAAACATCTATTTAATTGCTAATTCCTATTGCACTTTCACTGTTTAAGCCACAAGTTAGCTCACTACTACCTGCTACTATTACTACTATTACTATTACCTATTACCTACTATCATATCTGAGGGGACACTTTAAGAAAAAAAAAGTTATTCATCTTCAATTCAGCTTTTCAGGTGTAGAATTTCTTTTTTCCAGAGCAACGTGTGCATCAACCCATGTAGTTAATAGAAACAGTGCATGAACCTTTAAGCACCAATAACATTTGTTTCCCCCCAATTACGTTATTGTACTCTGTAATTATTTTTTAAGTATGCAGTAATTACTTACAAATCTCTCATAATTACAAAATTGTTAGCCCTTAGTTCCCAGACTTCTTGTTTTGTTACCATGTAACCTGTTATTTTATTAGAACTCCATAATTACAAACTAGTAACACCGTAATTAGCGGGCTGTAAAATAAAGCGTTACCAAATATTTTTCTACTATTAAGACATTCAAGTTTCAGGAGTTTGTTTCCCATATGAACTGGAAGTTGCATAAGAAAAATGTCTGGTAGTTGTAAATTATTCTTCCTCTTTCCGTAATCACAAATATATTAATAATAAGTAATAATAAATAATAAGTAATGTAAACTTGTTTGCTTTACAAGTTATTGAAGGTGGAAAAATTAGTAACCACAGAATATCCAATATCAAGCTAACTTTACTCCTGTAAAGGTGGTTTAGCTCTACGACAAAGTTTTAATTTTCTCATTTCAGGGACACAAGCTATCCCAGGCCTAGTTTCAGAGAGCACGTTGAAGGCCCAATATATAAAATGAAGCTTTTTGTTTCTTTGTCGTAGAGCTAAACAAAATACATTGTTGGAAAGGTCTTGACCTGGAGAGTAACATATGTCAGTATGAAGATTCATACTGGCTCCTGCTTTGAAATACTGAGCTTTGAACCTTGACCTCGGTGCATGTTTGAAGGCTTATAATTCAGCAACAAAAGGGGTTGCAGACATGGGACCAGCTGTTATAGAGAGTTCTTGACCTCAGCTCTCATGTGAGTATAGTCAATAACTGGGGGCAAATATGGGCAAAATATGGTTAAAATAAATTTTCACCCATTTAACAATTAGATATTTAAAATCTGATTACACAAATGCGTTTACCATCCACTTAAACGTCTCAGTGGACTCTCAATTCTGTATTTACAACTTCCAATTCTAGGAAAAACACTAATAATTTTTAGAAACCACAATTCCCTAGAGCCGCGCCATGCAGCTTGATACAAATCGCCATCAAAGTTGTAGTTCCTCCGGTTTGCAAAGCAGGGTGGTAAGTAGGTTCGTAAAAAGATATATCTACTGAATATATCAAATATGTAGTACAGCCGAACTAGTAATTACACTGCATCTAGATGATCTATGTTAAGAAAAAGTAAAGATGTCGGTTTATTTCAGATATTTTAGCCAAAACAGGAGTCGAACGCGCCAAGTCCACCCACAACAGCCCTTCCGTGAGCCACGTCATCCGTGTGTGTGTGTTCGACTCCTGTTTTGGCTAAAACATCTGAAATACATCAACATCTTTACCTTTTCTTAACATAGATCATCTAGATGCAGTGTAATTACTAGTTCGGCTGTACTACATATTTGATATATTCAGTAGATATATATTTTATATCGTTTTTCATCGTAACAGTCGCTGAGGGTCATGGGTAATTTCAGCTAATGTAGCTTCCGCTATCATCCAAAACTGACAAGAAAACTTGATTTCTCAGAATCAAAGGTGAAATAATTAAAACGGATGGCCATAAAAATAACCTATCGTATTGTTGAGTTATCAAGGAGACTTTCGTATTTTTGTGTTGAGAAATGTTAAAGATATCATAGGTTTTGTTACGGCTTTAGCTGGCGTCTTGCTTCACCATAGTAACGGCTGCGGAGGCTCTTGGGTAGGCCAGCCTCCGCTATCGTACCAAAACTGACAAAAAAACTTGATTTCTCAGAATCGAAGGTGAAATAATTAAAATGGATGGCCATAAAAATAACCTATCGTATTGTTGAGTTATCAAGGACAATTTGTTATCAAGGAGACTTTCGTATTTTTGTGTTGAGAAATGTTAAAGATATCATAGGTTTTGTTACGGCTTTAGCTGGCGTCTTGCTTCACCATAGTAACGGCTGCGGAGGCTCTTGGGTAGGCCAGCCTCCGCTATCGTACCAAAACTGACAAAAAAACTTGATTTCTTAGAATCGAAGGTGAAATAATTTAAACAGATGGCTATAACAATAACCTATCGTATTGTTGAGTTATCAAGGACACTTTCGTGTTTTTGTGTTGAGAAATGTTAAAGATATCATAGGTTATGTTACGGCTTTAGCTGGCGTCTTGCTTCACCATAGTAATGGCCGCTGAGGCTCTTGGGTGCTCCCGAGTCCCGACTGACAGAAAAAAAACGTGGTGCAGGCACGAAAGATACTTCCAATTGAAATACATTAGTTTGAAAGTCGTGCTGAGTGACACGAAAAAAATGGAAAAATCGTATCCATGAACACGAATCAATAGATTAAATTACGTGACTATTTCACGAACTGCCGTGAGATTGGGTTGAAATAACTGCATTGAACATCACAGATTGATGATATTAGTGTAAGATTATCCGAGGGTGAATTTTTCCTTTAAATTGTTAAACTGTTAAAGCTTCTTCCTCACAAAGAAGAGTTTGAGGGTTTTCCTCATCAGGAATGTGCCCCTTATGGTGGAATTCAGAGCCTTCCTCGCTGATTAATCTCTCTCAGATTCCCCCATGATAAGAGCTGGTGGGAGGATTAAATGTCCACTTGATCCCACGTTGATGAAGGTAATCTTGAATTTCTGGCCGTCTTCAGTTCACGCTCAGCCCCAGTGAAGTTTGTCGAGTTGTTTGAATGAATCTCCGCCACTTGTCCTCTCCTGCATGACATCCCTTTCTACTGCAGCCTTAAGACACTCAAATGAATGCTGGATGATATGGAGCTCCCAGATTCAGATCCTCATTTTCTACTCTTTCTACTTATAGCAGATAACACTGGGGACACTATCTGCAGGCTCTACCTGTGTGTTACACAGCTATGCTTGTTTGGTACGTTCATCAACCATCTCCATCCACATTTCAGCTTTAGCAGTAAACACTTTAAATTCACCTGCTTTAGGTTCATATCTGTGCTGATCATATATAAATTCCTCCTTATGCATTTCATGCATGGTTACGCTCATCAGCTCTCAACATGTGTTTTATGATGTTAACAAGCATCATCATCCATAAGTTGCTCAGTCTCATTAGTCTTGCTGGTTAGCTGAGATAGCATAGACCAGGGGTATTCAATTTAAATTCAAAGAGGTTCAGTTACAGAAAATTTCCTCGAGCAAAGGTCTGGAACATCATAATGTCTAACTTGCATTATGAGTCAGTGTCATATAAATTGAAGTAGCCTAGTAGTCGTATCAACATCTGTAGGCTATGTAGTTAACTGACTGTCAAATCAAATAAATCAAGTACAATTCAATAATATTTCAGCAATATTTATTGTCAGTTTTCACACTGAACTGGAGGGATTATAAATAATAAGTACTGTAATAATTAATATATGTTCTTATGTAAATGTAAAATAAAAAATGCATTAAAAAAAATATAAAACATAACAGAGAGCTTTTGAAAATTTGTATCTTAAAATAAAGTGCTTAATTTTAGAATAATGAAATAAAATGTGTAACTTGAGTTTCCCTTTTTCTTATTTTTTGTTAACTCCATTTCACATCTTAACAGTCTCAACCAATTTTATAATGAACAACCGCTTTTCAAAACCAGGCATACTGGTTTTGAACTGCCCGTGGGAAGAATGAACATGTAAGAGTCTGTCCATTCATCATTAAAGGCTCTGTTTTCGCTGTCTACCTTTCTCTTTTTAGAGCACGCCATGTGAATTACTCCAACTGTTTCTCTCTCTTTTCCTCTCGTCTCTCCGTGTGTTTGTATCTACTCACTCACTGACTGCACAGATTTGATTGGCTGAGTAGCATCATGTGAGATGATTTACAACGCATGCAATTGGTCTGTGAGTTTCCTGGACCGCTAAGTCAGTGTCGTAAAGGCTAGAAAAGATGCGCCGGTTAAAATAGAAATGCTCCGTCAAAATTTTATAATTCTCAATAATTTATCGGTTATAGGTCCGGACCCGGACCGCGGTCCGCCTATTAGTGACCTCTGGGATAGACTATAAGCTTATACCACAGCTTTTCACAGTCATTTTTACTTTGCCTTTTGCCTTTTTGAAGTGAGTGTCTGTTACTGTTCTTCCATGACAGCGCCTCACAGTACTGTATAGCACCTTTACTGTACTGAATCTACGTGAACGTGATTTACATTACTAGAGATATTGCTAGCTAGCTTGTTTGCGCATGGAGGGACTAATATGCCTTAAAAATGTTGTCTGGCTCATCTTTCCACTCTTCTGTCAGCATTTTCCATGCTTCAACAAACAATCCAAATTCTATTCTATTCTAATTCTTTTTCTATGTGAACTTACTTTTTTTCCATGAAGAACTGGTTTTCTGACTAGTTGTACCTTGCAGGAGAGAGGGAATTTGACAGTGAACCATGTTTCCTCTTCAATGAAAACAAAAATTTGCACAAATTCTCCTTAACCCTCTAGACCCCATAGCGCCCGACAGCGCCCGTTCTATATTTCACTATAGCGCCCAAGAGCGCCCGTCATTTTTAAATCGTTTAAAATGTACCAAAAACTGAAAATCAAGTTATCAGCTTTGTTTTATATATACTTCAAGTTGTCATCGACGAACCGGAACCGGAAAATTTATCTGGTGACACTGAGACGTTTGACTTTCCCCGGGTTTAGTCGTCCTCTACCGGTAGATCTAAAAATGGCTTCGCCGGCTAAGCATTACACTTTTAAAACCTTCTGGAAGCTGTCAGATTGTGCTGTGAGACAGAACCTGACCCGCCGTATGTAGTGGAAAGTTACGAAGACATTGTGAGTTGAAGTCTTTTGATCGAAATCGTTTGCTCTTGCTCGATAAAACAAGACACAAGATCAGCTTCACTAAACAGCGGGACCTACCTGGCTCTCACCGCCGTAGACGGACGCTGTTTTCCGGGAGGCGGAGCGCCGAAGAGTCGGTAGGAGGACTGGCCGGGTTGCGGCGACTTTTATCCATATAAGTTTGGCGACTTTTATCCATATTTGTTTGGCGACTATTACTGTCTGATCTTATTACTGTGTGGGCTGAGGCGCTGGAGGTTTTGTAAGTATTTTGAAAGCTTATCGTTAGCCAAGATAGGAAGGATCTGTTTTGTTGTCATACTGTGAATGTTGACACTTCAGTAAGGACACGCCCTGAATCGCCTTGCCATGTATTTGGTACCAAATTAAAGGGAAAGTTGTGTTTTTTTGGAAAACAAAATGGAAAAACTTGTGATTGTCAATTTCTTTTTATTTTTGAGATATAGCTGTTTGTTTGGAATGAGCAAGAAAATGCTGATTTAAGTGAGAATTCCCAGTGAACTGCAGCAGCATTCTAGAATTCTACTGGGGTCTAGAGGGTTAATTGCAGCAATGATGGTTTTGCTGTTACATGTTACAAGATAAGATAAGATGCACTTTATTGGGAAATTCAGGTGCCACAGCAGCAACTGGCAGAACAGTGCCAAGGAAATCAAGTACAGGAAGGTAATAAAGAAAATAGGTAATACAATAAAATAAAGGTGATGTACATAATATAAACAGTCCTCATCAGCCTCAGCTCATTGTAGAGAGGGTGAGAGGGGTTCTCCAAGATGGAGTGTATCTTTCCCCTCATCCTCCTCTCTGCCACTGCCTCCAGACTGTCCAGTTCATGTCTCAGTTCATGTTCATGCTTTCCTCATCAGCTTATTCAGTTTGTTGGCTTCCCCCACCTTGATGCTGCCTCCCCACCAGACCACAGCAAAGAAGAGTGCACTGGCTACTACAGACTGGTAGAACATCTGCAGCTGCCTGTTGCACACGTTGAAGGACCAGTCCAGTTTGTTGTTGAGCTGCACTCCTAGGAACTGATAAGAGTTCACCATCTCTACCTCCTCCCCCTGGATGGTGACAGGGGTTGGGGGCTTCCCGCTCCTTTGAAAGTCCACCACCAGCTCGTTGGTCTTGTGATGTTGAGCTGGAGGTGGTTGTTGTCGCACCAACCTACAAAGCTCTCTACCAACTCTCTATATTCCTCCTCATTGTCCTCTGTGATGTAGCTGACAATGGAGGAGTCATTAGAGAACTTCTGTAGGTGGCACGTTCTGGAGTTGAAGCGGAGGTCCGAGGTGTAGAGGGTCAATAGGAATGGTGACAGTACGGGTCCTTGGGGTGCACCGGTGTTGCCCACCACCACATCTGACAGGCTGCCCTGCAGCCGGACGTACTGAAAAAGTAAAGCTACAGCCCGTTGTATAGTGGTTTGTATTTCCCACCTACAGCTGAGCAATGGAGCATTATGCATGCTGCCGTCATGTTACGGCATTGTTCACTCATATGGTCGATACGGAACTTTAGTAACATTACAGCTTTTTGATGGGTGAAAATGCTAGAGCTGATTTGCTGGCATTTCAACACTTCACACTATGTTATTTGCTTTGTATATGCTTCCCTTAGGTCATATTATCAGCAAATGTAAAGGTATCTGATAACGCTGATGATATCCAGCTGTATGTCTCTTTTAAGCCTGATGAAACTGACAAACTGACTGTTTTGCACGATTGTCTGACTGCCATTAAGGACTGCATGGCGAACAACTTTTTACAGCTGAACGCAGATAAGACTGAGGTCCTTATCATTGCTTCAGATAGCATAGCTTGCAAGGTTGCTCAGTGTATTGGGTCCCTTTCTTCAGCTGTACAGACTAATCTTAGAAATCTTGGTGTTATATTTGATCAGTCTATGTACTTTGATCAGCATATCAAATCATTGACCCGTACATGCCTCTTCCATTTAAGAAACATTGCCAAACTCAGGTCAGTTGTATCACAACCCGAGCTAGAGATGATCATTCACGCTTTTATATCATCCAGGCTAGACTACTGCAATTCCCTTTTCACCTGCCTCAGCAAGTCGTCTCTGGACCGTCTACAAATGGTCCAGAATGCTGCTGCAAGGCTGTTGACCAGGTCCAGCAGGATGACTCACATCACACCCATCTTAGTTTCATTACATTGGCTTCCCATCAAGTTCAGGATTAATTTTAAGGTTCTTGTTTTCACATATAGAGCCCTGCATGGTCAGGCACCGGTGTACATTTCTGACCTGCTCCATCCTTATATCACCAGTAGGTCACTTAGGTCCTCTGACCAGGGCTTACTGGCTGTCCCTCGCGCCCGACTGAAAACAAAAGGTGATTGTGCCTTTGAAGTTGTGGCTCCGACACTGTGGAACGCTCTTCCTATAGACATTCGATCTGAGGTCTCTGTTGATGCCTTTAAAAAGCAGCTGAAGACTAATTTATTCAAACTGGCTTTTGTCTCACCTCGTGCTGTCTAGTGTTTGTATTTTGTGTGTTATGTTTTATTGTTTGTTTCTTTTTACTGTATTTATGGTCTTATTTTTATTCTTAACAATTTTACTCTTGTGAAGCACTTTGTGATCTTGCTCTGTGAAAGGTGCTATATTAAATAAACTTTCACTTACTTACTTTTACTTACATTACAGCGTGCCGTTACATTCATATTTATGTCTGTAGCAACAAGTCCTCCAACCCATACGACCACATAGGTTGTTTATTCCTACCCTCTAATACGACCCACAGGAGCCTTTCCTAAATTAGCGCCCCTACCGGCGGCAGGAGATGGCTACGTTGGTCTGCGTCCACGTCACGTGACTGTCAAGTTTATCTCTGCGGTGAAAAAAAAAAAAATGGCTGACATTCCTTTTATTCTCAGTAGAAAATGCAATATTTTAAGATAGTTTCTACATTAAAATGCGTTTTGATAACATTTCTAGCAATAAATGTGCATTTAATTTTTATAATCTTCGTTCAGTGAATGTATATGATGTTTAGTTTGTTAGTTATTACGAAGATTCATTCAGGCTCTCTATCGTTGCTATGGTGGTTGCTATGGACGCTGCGATCGCTGAAACCACGCAGTTGCATGTTGTTTGAATCATTGTCTTTGCGTTGTGTATTTATCTGAGCTGTTATTTGTGTTATCGGATGTTATCTGATAACACAGCAAACTGCTTCCCCACCTTTTAAACTAAAAAAACCCAGTCGCCAGAATAAAATGTTGGCACACACACACACCGTTGGATGACGTGGCTCACGGAAGGGCTGTTGTGGGCGGACTTGGTTTAACCCTAGTTTCAGAGAGCACTTTGAAGGCCCAATATATAAAATTAAGCTCTTTGTCTGTTTGTTTGTTTTTTTTCTTTTTTAGGGGAAATAGTGACCAAAATGAGTCACCTTAAGAGATTAAAATACTGCTGACAATCTAGGGCATTACTATAGGCTTGGAGGAAGGCCTGAAGTGCTTGGGTTAGGGTTAGGGTTAGGGTTGAAAAGACCATAGGCTACTATTTACACAACCCTGGAGATTTTTTGTATCTTTATGATTGTTGGTTTTGGGATTTTATGTCAGCATGACGAGTAAGGTAATAATAATAATGAAATAAACAAAGTAATATTAAAATTAAATTGAAATTTTAAAATCTATTTACATAATGGAATAGTAATAGTTTTGAAATGGGATATAAAACTTGAAATGAAATATTGACTGTACAAAGGAAATGGACTGTGCTATGGACAAAGAAATAAAGTGTATGAAATATATGAAGGTGACAAGAGCAAAAATTAAATGTGACGTGCGAACATAATAAAATTATGTAACAGTGGAGGTTGAATGCAATGTACAATCTAAAGTCCAGTTTGATGAAATATATGAAAGTGACAAGTGCAGGGATTTAATGAGGGATGTGAAATGTAAAGTCCAGATAACCCCGTCTTCATCCCGTTTATATGGCCATGGTACAAGATTTGACACGCGCGCGCGCGCACACACAACGTTGGAGTGCTTTATTGGATGACGTGGCTCAATATTAATTGAGGAAGACTCTATGTTTTAAGAAAGATGATTTCATACTAAATATCCTCAGCCACATATTCTTGGAAATATAAAATTAAATGAGCAACTTCACATTTTACAATCACAGACTATAAAACGCCTTTTCTTAACAGAGATGTGGCGTTTGGATTTGGGTTGCGGCCGACCGGCGGCAATTTGAAATGGAATGAAGCCCACTGATGGCAGACAACCCAAAACAGGAGTCGAACGCGTCCATGGCAATCACCATAGCAACCACCATAGCAACGATAGAAAGCTTGAATGAATCTTCGTAATAACTAACAAACTAAACATCATATACATTCACTGAATGAAGATTATGAAAATAAAATGCACATTTCTCGCTAGAATTGTTATCAAAACGCATTTTAATGCCAAAACTATCTTAAAATATTGCATTTTCCAATGAGAATAAAAGGAATGTCAGCCTTTTTTTTTTTTTCACTGCAGAGAGAAACTTGAAAGTCACGTGACGTGGACGCAGACCAACGTAGCCATCTCCTGCCACCGGTAGGGGCGCTAATTTAGGAAAGGTTCCTGTGGGTCGTATTAGAGGGTATGAACAAACGACCTATGGGGTAATTTTTTGGGGAGGACAGTCTCGTATGTAGAGATGCACCAAATAGGCAAGTGACACTTTGTTGAACATCTGCTTTTTGTCACCTAATAGTTAGCTGCAACAACAACATTGGACCATCCAAATAAAGTGTTACCGTTAACACTACTAACTATTCCAATAGATCAGATTAATATGCATTAAAATATGCAGAAAAATCTTAATTTTTCAGTATTTCATTTTTCATTTTGCAGACTCATGGTCCATAGAAAAGAAAAAAAAGAAATAAAATAAGTAATTGTTTGCCATTCAGTACAGTAAAATACAATATAAAAAATAATACAGACTAAGATTACAGAAGTTCAAATGAATTGTCTATTTAAAACAAGTTTACAAACAATACTCCCTGAGTCTAGATGAGCAGCGAAAACAGCTCTTCACAGGGTTGGTTAGAACCTCTATGATGCTGTTCACTGACTCATCTAAGCAACACATACTATACATACATAAGATTCCTTATGACTGTCAGATGTGGGAACTCCAGAGTGGACAAATAACTGACTAGCACTGTGATATCTGGGAACACGAAGAAGCAACTGCATGGCATCATTATAGGCCACTGAGCCTCTGCATGCTACTCTTCCTGTAGTTACGCCATAGGTGTGCTGTGTACAGCGGTGTACAGAAGGCTCTAAACAGGGAACATTTTACATCAGCTGAACACACATTAAATTTATGACATAACATGTTGGCCTGAGAATACAGTTTGGAGAGCTGCCTATCTCTGTCATCAGTTAAATCATATGTATCATGTATCATATTTTGCACACTCCGTTTATAATATAGCAGTTCTGCAACATTTTGTGCAGTGTATTATACAGCACGTAATCTGGCAGTATGGATGCCAAGATTGCTGCATGAAAAATGTAACCTTATTAAAATAGGTGAGAACAGTGGATTAAGTCGTTAGGCAGTTACAACTGCACTTGCCTAATCTTGTTGAACATAAAGCTTGGCCTGTGTGAAGCAGTATGCATACAGAATATGTCATGTGGTTGGACTACTTGACTAACATACTCTTTCTAAAGATATGCACGACAGCCTTGCTTTCATTTGTGTTTCTGTTCAGCTTGTCAGAGAAAACCCTTGACAAAGTCAAAACAAGCTCTCACTCCCTTGGATGACTGCTTTTCTCTCCCTCTCACAATACTCCATTCTTACTCAAAATTCCTTTCAGTGTATCACTTTCCAACACTATAGCAGCATGCCACATGCTCTCTTTACTTGGTGTGACTTTGCACAGCAACAGTTGAAACAGTTTGAAAGCCTCCTACACATTTGGATAAACTGAGCTGCATCATTCTCTCCCAGAAATCCTCCACCCAAATAAGCGAGAGAAGCAAAGTGGTAGAGATGGAGAGAGAGAGAGAGACGTGGAGAGAGAGAGATTATGCACTGCCATGTGTTACCCTAGGAGGCACTGTTGTTCTTAGTTTGAGTGAGGTTGGGTTACAGCCAATGCGGACTTATCATGTCAGCTCACTTGAGTATGGAGACAGACCAAACATGGACAAATAAAACTATAAAAAAGAGTATAGCCAGATATGTGATGCTACACATTACTGATAACAGTAATGGACACATTTTGTATCAACCACAGAGCTATAAATATGGACATGCATGCATCAAACCAGCAGACTACAGATCCAAGTGAGTGATGATATCTAGAATATGGAAAAGCTTCAGTGCATTCTTAGAGCAAGCAAGGTAACAGATGCATAATAAAACCATAGAAGAGACAGAAAAAGAAAAATAGACACAGTAGCATCAACAAAGAATTTACATGACAAGAATAACCAAAAACAATTTGACAAGCTGGCAAAGATGTGATATCAGAAATCTAGTGGCATCAGTAGACTAGAATTCATCACTTAAACCTAAATCATACACTTGCATTTTTTCACATTGGCATTTATATATGTCATATTACACATTGACACTGAGTAAATCACACATATAATTTACATAATGTTGACATGTTTGTTTTCAACTATGCTTAACCTACTGACAACTGTCACAAGGACTGTGTAATGGTCTTCTGTCCCTTACTATAGGGCACATTAGAAATGTATCTAAATAATGTTGAAAAATTACCTCAATACCAGTACATGGCTGAATATTGACTCCATGCTCAAATGATATTAGCACCAAGTGGCTTCAGTTACTATTCTAGGATGAAAATCCATTTGGAGAATGTTCTTTCAGAGCCCAGATGATCATATTGGGGCAAACTGTTTAATTTTGGCCATTCACAACAACTCATGCAGAGAGCAGAAAACTTATGATTAGATTTTTATTGGGGGTATGGCACAACAGAATTGAAAACCTGCCCCCTTGTCAATGTGCACTCCCCCCCCCCCGCCCAAGCACCTGTGCCATGGCAGAGTGACAGGCCTTAGTTCTCACCGATCTGTGAGCATGAGCGACAGCCGCTGATCCTGCCTGGAGTGGCGCCACTGCAATGCTAGCCATGCCCAGAATTTTCCTAACAGAAAAGTCATTGAAGAGGATCAACGTTTAGCTACGTGCAGAGGGGAAACAGGCAGATCTGGTAAGGACCCAAACAGGGCAGGGGGATGCTTCTTCTCCCAGGGCAGGATGCCAGCTGGAACATGGCTCGCCATTACAGGCTCCAATCCATTTCACATCAGCTGGGCTTGGTTTCTGCTTTGAGCTGGGGATCAGCCTTGAACAGCTGGTTCATAAGGTGAGACATTTTTCAGGACACAGATAACACCTCATAATTGCAGGTTGGATTGTACACAGCGCTTGGCAAGGTAATTAGCAGTGTTTATACAAAGAGACATTTGCAACCTGTTACATGTCTCAATGATTAGGGCCTTGTCATTAATAAGCACAAAATGCAAAACAGAATAACAAACAACCTACACATCTGCCAAGCCTTAAGTAAGATGTTTAAATATTCCTCCAAATCCAACCTAAACTTTGTATTTTTGTGTTTTTGTTGATATGAATAAACAGGTAGTTTGGTGAATTAATTGAGCTTGCACAGGATATATTTTGCTATATACCTATGTGGGAAGCATATTGAGTGCCAAAGCAGTATATCAAAACAGTGTGATGGATCATCATTTTCAAGGATTCATTTTTAGTTTATGTTCTCTCAAAGGTATCTCAAAGTTTTATCAAGTCTGTTGTTCATATTCCAATGCCCTACTGTTGTTTACTACATGCTTTATCCTAGCTAAGATAACAAAAAAAGTTGAAGTAAACTCTGACAAAATTAGCACCTCACCTCTCAATCATGAAGAGGTTTTCTTTAAAGTGTTTTCAATGTAGATGGTGAAAGATCATGCAGTGTTACATCCTAAATCAGAACCTTGTTCTCGCCTCACCTCTTTATATTCGATTTACTTATACTGTGCATCTTAAACCTAGACAACATCAGACACACTTGGCTGAGCCAGGGGTGATCAGTCCACAGCGTGTTGATCGATTTATAAAAAGGTACAAATAACAGTACAACCCAGATGATAACATGTAAAAGCATACTTAAACACGTTTCCAATCTGGCCCCCAATGGTATGCAAAATCAGAACAAAATAATATGCAAAAAACAGTATAACAAAAAACATTATGACAGCGAAAAATCAATAGAACTTTGACATTAGTACAGCAAATGTAATACATAACCTCTAATGAAGTAAAATTCCTAAAAACTGTTTTGCATTTTGCACACAATCCATACTGCAAATACTAAGTGTCAATAAAAATCTCACAGGACCTGCCTGTTGCTAATAACTGTTCACTTAATACTGTACCCCAAAGATAAGCCATGACCTGTCTCCTAAAAATCCCTCTAGACAAGGACAATTTGTTAGTTAACAGGAGGGTGATGCCAGTATAACGAAATGTACTCTGGGCTACATTATTTACTTGTGGCACCCTACATGAGCGCACACCAGCCCTGGTGTTGTGGCCATGCTGAGTAAGGACCATGGCTATTTGTGATCCTAAGTATTCAGGGGCATCACCATTGATGACATTATACATGTGGTTCAGCTGTAGCTACCCTGAGCTGAACTGGCAACATGCCCACTCTTGTGTTACCAAGGCCATGGATCATTCCTCTTGATCCACAGACTTCTTGACACCTTCTCTGCAGCCACTGTGGTGTCTCTGATGGCCCTCCTCCTTGTGCAGGCTTGTGATAGCCAGGAGATGTAAGACCCTGCTGAGAGACTGGCCTGTAAACTGTCTGCAGCTCACCCTGATGGGCACACACCATACACACCACCCCTGTCGCCCATGAAACTGTCAGCTTGAGCAAGACCGCCTGTATTTATGTTTCAGACAGTAGCACAATGTCTTGCCTAAGTACAGACACTGCAAAGGGAATTTGAGCCTCCATAGGTCAACCTTCAGCTGCCAGTCTTATGCTCTTATGAGAGCCCCTCCTAGTTCTGGGACATCTCCCACCCTTTGACAAAAGCATTGGCCTGTCTGAGAGCTTAGTCTGGGTGATGCCTTTGTGTCTGCTGCAGCCTTCAGCATCTGGTTGTGGCACCCCCGATTTCATCCTTCTCCCATGGCTTCCAAGCAACAGTTAAGTACAGTATGTGCTCCATCAATCCTCTCCTAAAGCACAGGTGTCATAATGACAACTCTGAAATTGTCCCAGCAGAAGAGATTGGATGGACTGGACACGCCACCATAGACTGACTGAATCATTAACCTGATAAGCTGAGGTTCAGCCTGATAGAGCTCTGTTCAAGAGATCTCATGGTCCATTGCTTGCTACTGTCCTGTTGATGCACCTTGCGGCCGCATCCCCTTGATCTTGTTGGCACGTAATTCACCCACTTCTGCTTGCACTTCCTCCTGGACCAGTCAGCATCAGTGTTTGCCTTGGGCCCTGTCCTAGTGATTTGTTGGAAAGCTACCAAGCCCTTCCCATCCAGATGCTACTGGCCCCATCAGCACACTGTAATGCAGCCATGACTCTGCCAGAGAGACTTGGGGGACTAGGATTTTGTGTACCACAGCACTTCTCTTGCACGAATGACCATGAACATTCCAGCTGATAGGGAGCTTCAGCTTGTTCTTCTGCTCATTCAAAGTATTGCGGCCCTGGCTTTGTGGAAGTTCCAGTCACCTGCAGAATGGCTGGTCTTTCTCTCTAAGACTTTAACAGAAAATAGCAGGATTTCATAGACTAGTAGGGGTCAGAGGATCCATATTACTGTAAAGCTGTGAATTTCCCTCGTCACCCTGATTTGACACCTGCCAACAGCCATACACATCATAGATGATATCAGGGTGCCACTCAAGGAGAAAAAAAGTCAGCCTCCTTTCCATTAATAAACACCAGAGACCTGGCTTTTGGTCACCTGAAGCACATCTGTACCAAAGTGATGAGCTTTCCTATCTGCAACCCAGATAGTTCTCACTGTCAGGACGTCTATGGAGGCTCTAATTGGGAGCTACTGGGTGACAGGCTTGATCAGAGTTCCTCAGCCCTCTTCTTCTGCTGACAAAGAGGATCACTGAAATGGTACATCTACTGATTTCCTGCCAATTCCACTCAGATGTAACAATCCCAGAGGTGATTCACAAACTAAATCTGCTTTAGAAGTGCAGCCTGAGACATGGCTAATGTGGCATTCTTCCCCAGCTTGTGGAGTGTGGACCCAAAGGCGTTGATGAGGTCCAGCTAGAGCACAGCCAGGCCTCCTTTGCTTTCTCATGTCTCCCTAATCAGCTGAGTGACCACTCAGTAAGTGCAGTGCCCTAGGTCCTGCTCCCTTGCTGCATTGCTGTTGGTGTTGGAGGTGATGGCAAGCTGTGATTTTGGGTTGTGGCCAGTGGTCAATCAAAAAGAAAATGTAAGTATCAAGAATATTATATATTATATTTCGTTCCTGCTTTATTGGACAGTTACAGTGGAGAGAGACAGTTGCAATGCGTTGACTGGAGTTACTTCTGTGTTGAATTGCCGCCGTAGCTAAAGACATAGGTTTGACGTAGGTTCGACAGAACCATAAAAAGGATGGATTTTTGAATATGCAATAACTTTAAATTTAACCACTTAAACAAAATCACATTTTATGTGTATATATATATATATATATATGTACATAAATAGAGAAAATTCGAATTTGAATTCCTATAATAGAGCCCCCTTTCTTCTATTGAATTACAGTTAAGTATTTGATTAGGGGAATACAATGCAATAATTGTTAAAATATTAGAGGGATGGTAATTGTTCACATTCATTTTTTTCCAACAAAATTCCTTGATTGACATAATCCTCATACTTTATCAAGATGCAATATCCTAAACGCTATTGACTTTATATAGGTAGGGAAGTCAATAAAAATCAGCGTCATGCACCCTTGGTATCCAAACAGGAAGAGATTCAATGGACCAGCTGTGAGGAGACAAGCCTGTGTTGTGGTGAGTTCCATGCCTCAGGAAACCCAGTGAAGGAGAGAGAGAGAGAGAGAGAGAGAGAGAGGGAAGGGCATAGGCCATGGTGCTAAACAGGCAGAATGTGGCACACCAACAGATGTGTATATCAATAAGCTGGGATGCTGTTTAATTGCCCCGTCGCCTCTGTTGCACCATATTGAGGAGATAAGTGATGGAGTGGGGATGTCGTAATTTGGAAACAGAAGCCACCAGCATCAGATGTTGGCAACTAGAATAGACAATGATTTTTTGGGGACTTCTGACAGGGGACTGAAGAAGGTTTGGCACAACAAGAGAGCCTGCTTGCTGACTGAATAGGGAGTGTTAGTGGGGAAGTGTAGACTAATGGTCTACACTCATTTTGGGTGGACTAATGAGAAAATGATGAGCTGAAACGAAGGATCACTCAGACTTTTGGGTAAGGAATGCCAAAAAGCTTTTGAAGCAAAATATACTCCATGAGACTAGGTTAGGGTTAAATGCTGACTCACCGATATACAGAATTCAAACTGTTAACCCACTGAATGAATGAATAACTTGTATTTGTACCATGCCTTTTGATGTTAAGCTTGAAGTTTGTTCAGTCCAATACAGTGACAGAGCTACTAACCCATACATTAGCAACTCAACTGCTGAACGAAATGAACAAACTGCATAGCATCGTGCTTGCACCATGAAGTTGTAGGCTGTTTGGGACAATGATAACAACTGTTTTTGTGCAAAATGCTTATTTTGTGTTTGCAAGCGTGTCGGCTTGCTAAGAACAGTACGGAGTGCAGTCCAAGTACCGACACTGACCTATTTGAAAATTTGATTCAGTTCCATATAAAAACTTTTTTTCTGTAATGTAATATAACTGTAATATCTCAAATGAATATATATTGTTGTTCTCTCCTGACTAGATCCTTGCTTGTGTTGTGATAAAATCTCATGTGTACATCGCTTTGGATAAAAGCGTCTGCCAAAAGGGAAATTGTTACTAGGTTACATTGCCTGGTTGTCTGTCTTACTTGTCTTGATTATGCTGCCTATTTAAATTATTGTCAAAACCAACAATGGTCCAGATTCAGCTTTTCAAATTAAAATGCAGCCTTTTCCAAACTTTTGAATGTGAAATTAGATGGTCTGTATGGAAGAAAATACACTGTTTTATGTATCATTTTGTTTTTATAATTACCAGAAGAATAAAATCAATCACTTGTGTAAAAGGATAGACAGCTACAACATAAGCTGTTGCAATTCAAATAAAAAATTGAGCAGAAACATTTGATAATTAAATCTAGAATCTAGTGTAGAATCAATCAATGTGAAATATTTTATTAGTATTTTTATAAGCCATTTATATGCCATTTTCATAATTACAAAACGAGAAGCCAGAAGCTAAGCCTACAGGCTGCTATGAAAATCCTGAGTATCAGTATGATGCACAGAGCATCAGAGTCCATCCCCATGGAAACAGTCTGTCAAAATGGACTGGTCAAACAGGGCTGATTGGCAAAAGGGAATCAAATCACGCTACTTTCCGTGTATGATTTAGAAAAAAAAATAAAATACTAGTCTCTAAAGACAGCGGTTCTAGGGAAAGTCAAGAAGGGACTCTTCTGCACAGCTTGTAAATGTAAGATATTTCAATTCAAAAATTCAAAACACCCATCACTTGACGGTTGGCCTTTCTAGTGTGAAAGTGTCATTCAAATGAACGATTTACACGTGAATCCACCCATCACTACTGCTTGGCACAGACAGCCCCGCACCACTTAACCTCGATGACTGTCAACATGCTGCTGAGGTCACCGGCTGAATATGTGAACAAAATGCCACACTAACACTGGATGTCACAGCCATTTGTTCTTTTGCAAGAGGCGTCTAAACATAACAAGCATAGTAACAAAGATAAGAAGACGGCACCCTTCATGACAAATGATTGTAGGAAGTGAGGGTGAAGGGATGCAACATTTTCAAAAGGTGTAGTCTTGTGTTGATCAGACCAAAGCTAATCACTCTTTAACATATCTGGTGTTCCGATAGCCAGCAGTTGATCATTTAAAAAGCAATCCATTTGAGGCCTCTTTTTCTGTCTCATTTTGTTTTACCTTGGAGGCATCCTCATTTTAATCATCATTACCATTATCGTAATTACCATTCACATCATCATAATCCTAAAGACATTAAACAGGCTGCTGTTAATTCCTCATGACAAAGAGCTTGGGCTCATTCGCTGACTGCACTCTGTTGCTGTAAATTGCTTTCCAAGCCCAACTGCTTGCTGAAGTCCCAACTGAGGTTTGGCACTGAGAACTAACAGACCTTTTGCCCTGGCTATTTCAGTTGAAATGAGAAAAAAAACATGTCTTAGAATTTAATCAGTCATCATTTTGACACACTCTAATTTGAAGAAAAATGTATTTTACAGTACAACAGCATTACAAGTTTTGTGCCATATGAGCAAAAATGTCAATGTATTTAATAAATTTAACATCATTTGAATTAGCAAAACAGGTCTTTGCATCATTAGTCTTTTTGAACACTGAGGGCAGCCTGCTGCTACTAAAAATCAAACCTTGACCCAAGTGTATTGTAAAATGGTTGTTGGGGATTTAGCTAATGGGCTGCTGGTGAGTAGGAGCAGTGCAGAGTTTGGATAATAGCTGTTTTTTTCCCCATTGTTTTTATCTGAACCCCAGTCAACAGACCTACTACTTAACATCCAACGGCGTACACTGAAATAAAAGTAAATTGTTTGTGTGTAAAAACAAAGTGAAATCAAACTCTGGAATAATTAAAGCTGGGAGCTGTATTCTTGTAATGCAAAGCTAGAAATGCCATCTTATAGTAGAACAAAGAACTGGAAGAGGGAACTATCAGAGCAGCGGGGTTATTTTTCTCTCACTCCTTCACGCACACGTATGCACACTCACACACACACACACACAGTCTTACTTATGTCACTTTTGGTGTATTTACATAGACTTACATTCATTTCCTGGAGACTTACCCTAACCATAACCATAACCACTACTTGCCTAAACCTAACCCTTACCCTAATCTTAACCTAACCCTAACCTTAACCACTGACCCAAAAATCAGCTTTTTACCAATTGGGGACACGGCTTTTGTCCCCAATTGCACAAGCTGTCCCCAATCAACTGGTCTTAAGTCTGGTTTGTGTCCCTGAAAGTGACTTAAGTCATACACACACACACACACACAGAGCCATGATGCTTCTGATTTTGTAATTCAAATTACAGATGAGTTAGTGCTCACCAGGCTCTGTATATCACTCAACAAGCTATAATAGTTGGCCATAGTGCCCATCATTCGCTGGGATCCTGCACCACAGACTGTAATTCACATCTGGAATAAGGACCAAGACAGATCTACAGATATATGGAATGGTGTCTGTACAGGAGCTACAGTTTAGAGCTATCTTCTGCAGGTTAATAGAAGGGTTGACATATCAAGTAGCTTTACACATTATTATAACCTGTGCTTCCAGTAAATCAAAATTGATGTCAAGTGCCAAGTCTTCCAGGTTGGAAAGAGCAACATGATTGCATAAAAATCTATGGTGGCGACACAGCATGAGTTGAAATATCAAATGAATGTACCATAGAAAGCACTGAGCTGTCTTTCTGTATTTGCTGAACCAAGCATCACTATGTGGAAAGTAAAAAAAAAATGCTTGAAATATAAGACTCAGATGTGATAGCAGTTAACGTAGACTGACAAGCAAAAAAGATATGAGATACAATATGGGGTGATATTGTAAAGATGTAGAGGGACTTACAAGTGGACTCAGATGACAAATATATGAAACAATGACAGGAAAGTGGGAAATTAATGCCTGTCAAACAATAATACAAATGAATCCTGTGGGCAGCATTTAAATTAAAAAGCTGTGGTGAGGTGTGAGATATGCAGTATGTCATGTGCTTCAAATACATACAATAATGTTTTTTTTGGGAGGGGATTTTACTATTTGTATTTGACAAGTCTGCAATGTGATATGTAACAAGAAGCATTTGAGTACAGTATTTTTAAATATATATAGTTTCAGTTGATCTACCATAGCTGATGCTATGGTAGAGTAGAAGTCCATTTCATACCGTATAGACCCCAAAAATATAGAGAAATATGAAATTGACTGTTTTCTCTCAACATCAGTGTTGTTATGAAACATGCAATCACGCCACTGCCATGGAGTTGGAGACATACTATGAGGTCTGCACCCAGTGCCTTTGGGATGTTGCAGAAACATCAGTCCAAACTAAATGTGGCAGCTCAGATAGATGTTGATTTATGGTGCCCCTCTTACCCTCTGCACCCCTATCTGTCTTCACCATCAGGCTGCATTTGCAAAGTTCGTATTCGATATGAAGTGCCAACCACCCATACACACTTTTTCACTGATGCAAGGGTTGTGGATCGGGTGCAGTCGCAAACAAGTGAGATTGGTGAACCTAATCTTTTTTTTTTTCTCAAATTTTCATCCACAGATTGATCAATCAATTTTTCCATTTGCTTATCAACTTCCCACTTGAAGCATACCTACAGCTTTGATGGTTTCATTGCATATTTTATCAGGTATGATGAATAATTTTACAGTTGTGCGGCATATTTGTCAACATGTATATGTTGTCAGTCAGACTCAAAACTCTTCAAAATATGGATGCAAATTCTATGGCTGTCTGTGTTAAGAATCTGACAATATTTTACTCTCAAGCAAACATAAAAAAAATCATGTGTAAGTACAGATATTTCAAAGCATGTACAACAGGATTTTCAAAATCAATTTAAAAAAATCTACATTGGTTCTGGTTGAGTGTTTGAGGCAAGGCAATCACACAATGCAAGGCTGTGAGCAATGTATGCATGGTAAGCCGGACTGTGATTGGAACAAGGAGCTGAAGTTGTGTTATTTTAACTCCTTCCTTGTGCACTTTGCATGCATTTTTCTTGCTACATCCTGCAGCCCTTTCCTACAAAGACCCCAGTGTGGCCAATGACATGGTTTCCACTTTTGCATTGTGTTCACAAAGTAATTTGTTTCTCTGGCTTTCAGAAAGAACAGAAATAGAAAGATGGGTGTTGAGGGGAATGTAGGGTATTGCTATGACTTTAGCTGGTAATGAATGATTAATGGTGTGGGCCTGGGTGGAGTGCAAGGGTTTGGATTGGCCGTGGTTTGAGTGGTGGCGCCAGTCTAAAATCTCACCTCAGGTGCCAAATGTATCAGCAGCAGTCCTGCCTCTCACCATGCAAGCCACTTCTGCTGCAAGCACAGCACTGGCAGCCAAAGTACTGCAGTGATGGAATACCAAGGACACACACATTGAAGACACTCGCTGGTGCCTTAGATGTATTTTAGATGCACTTCTGAACTCAGTATCAGAGGTACAGTGTGAGCCATGAGTTAAAGGACAATTCCAGTGTCATCTGAGTTTTTGCTCACTTCCTGCATTACCTTACTGTTTAAAATCACTGTGGATCGTTTTCCAGTGCTTTTATCACATTATCAGATTAGCAGTTGTTTTTCAAAGTAAACATTTTGAAACAAAAGCTGTTATATGTGTTACTGTGAGTATGAGGGCAGCAATTTTAAGATGTACTTATGTCAAATCTAGCTTTAATTTCGGTTTAATTTCACAGACTATAGCTAAAGGAAGCCTCTTGCTTTGGTTTGTCTGTTGGCTTGACAGGGTTGTGATTGACAGAAGGCGGGTCCTTATGTAACCGCAGAGAACGTTAGTTATTGGTTGAAAGATTTATTTTGGAAGTAGAGTTTGAATTTTCTATTACAGTTTTCTTGCCTATAATAAAATTATTATTTACATTTAAATTATTATTTACATTTCTCCCTTATATCAGGTCTTAACACAATGGACTACTGATTGTTAAATTCCCTTAGTTTTACTTTTAAAGCATTACTCAGAACAGAGCAACATAATAAAATCTTGGTTTACTATGTTTTGTATTGTGGCAATTATTACATGCTGTGTATTTGTTCTGTTTTCCTGAACCTCCTCATTCTTGTGTGAAGCAGCGTGGCCTGTGTGTGCCCTCCCAGCAGGTGGGCCCATGTCCTGCCTCTGTTATCTCTGAGGTTATTCATGGCAGCAGGTGTTCCCTCTGACATTTGTGGGGCGGGTCTTCAGCCTTTGTCTTCTAGGCCCTAAGGGAGTGCAGGAACCATGACTTCAGTACACCTGATCCCCTGTCTGGCATATGCATTTGGGCCATTACTCTCCCACCCTCCCCTGGTGTCACTGCACCAGTGCAGGACACTGATTATGCAAACTGCATGGCTGGAACGATTAGCATGCAGAGGAGCGCAGGAACTCCTTCTGTATCTTCATATGAAAGAAACTTTCTGGAACAAAGTTCAACATCAGAGTGCTGGATGAATGTAATTTCTGCTTTGATGTTTATGCTCAGCATTCCTTGGAGAAAAACTGGGCGGTGGAGGAAGAAGGGACTCCAGAGACAGGAGCTATTTGATTTATCCCACCACTTAGCACAGCATTTCATCAATATATTGCAATTGACTTGGGATTTCTGTCAAGACTTTTATTTAACCATTATCTAGACAAAGTATGCACACTGCAATAAATAAATAAATAAATATGCACACTGTAATAAATAAATAGATAAATTAGTCTGTTTATATTCACAAGCAACCCAGCTATATTGGATACTTCTAGTTGTGAATTACACTGTCAAAGTAACATTTCACCATCTATGCAACTTTGGTGGTTTAATTCCTCAATATAACTTATAATATTTGCACTGAAGGAATGCAACACAGTAGACAGAACTACATTATCTTCCCCAAACCAAATCAGGGGCCATAATTAAAAGAATTAATGACTACATAGGCAACAATTATGTGTAAAAGATAGATACATTACTGGAGTTGCTATGAGCAAACTGCATAAATCTTTGTGCAATGTTATTGCCCCTATTTAGAGTGGATTATTTTATATACATATTTATTTATTCTCAATAAAGAAAAGTTTCAAAGACAAAACAATCCCATGCATCAGTCTCTTTGTGTGCGTGTGTGTGTGTGTGTGTGTTATCTTCAACAGTGGGGGCCCTGGGTCACTGCATATTCAACTACCACCCATACTATTAATAATAGAGTGAGTGTCATTTGTATGTGACTAGCAAGTATACTGTACCTAAAAGCTGATTCAACTGTGATTTAAGGAGTTGAATGAACAGTTATTTAGTTATTATACCATTGTTGAAAAATGAATAACTTTCTGAGATGATTTCATTAGTTAGTTTTATTTTTCTCATATTTTCCAGCTGCTACAAACAATTGGAATATAAATGAGAGCTATATGAAGGTGATTTTATTTGTCACTGAGAAATTTTGTAGTCTCAGTGATTTAATACCAACTCGATTCATTTCACCTTCAACTATGAATTATTTAGTTTAGTGACACCTTTATCATTAGTTCATACAGTTAATGAAGCAGCAATATTTTCATATGTAGGGGTTATGAGTTCAAACAACTACCTCAATTAATTTAACTATATTACATTAATTGCACTTATTAAGTTGATGTTTTTACATTACAAAAGATTGCTTGTGCTGAACCTTGAAATTGAATTGAACCTGAAATTGGAACATTTGAGCGAGGCATAACTGAAACTATCTCATCAAACAAACATCACAGCCACTAGAAAAATCATGCGATACTTTATTCAACTTTAGTTTTGATTGTGCTGGATTTGATAGTAGCACACAAAGCCCCCAAATGGCAAAGCCTCAGGTGCTCTGAAATGCATTAATTGCTCATTTCACTTTAAGAAACTGCCCCGGTGATTTCTGGTTTGGAATGAATATCAACAGTTATTCGTTTTTGTAACTGTGTACCTAAGTGTGTCAAATGAGAAGGACCTTGGTATGGTACACTAGTATATGCCGATGGTTTATTTACCATATGTACCATATACTGTCCAGCTGCCCAAACCAGACTCTGCCCTGGTGCCTTGACGCCTGTGAAGACAGAGTAGTGACGACCCACAGGATCTGAACACAAAGCGGGGAAAAGACCAGTCAATGAAGAATCCATTCTAAGCTTTGACTGTAATTGCTGCTGAACTCAGCTACCCTTTTTCTCAACCCCACTCTAACTTATAGTCGCACTCTCAGCTGCTCTGTCCCTAACGCCATCCCTCCGCTGCATTCCTACATCTCCCCTTCTCTGTTCTGCTAATCCAGCATCTCAACGTTTCCCTTCATCCTGTCCATTCACCTCCATCCCTCTGTACCCCGTCCTCCCTTCCATGCCAGCTTCTCTGACACCCCGCATCACTCTAGCAGCAACGGGCACCGCTGTTGGACCGCTTCCCAGAACCGGACGTCCTCCAAGGAGAGAGTCAGTGTGTCACAGCAGATTAATGCCCTGCCCGCTGACTGATCAACTCCCGCTGGTCTGGAACCTGAGTGTGCTGTGGCATGGCCCAGATAGGGAGGTGATGCTATCCCAACTCATTGCCACTCAGGTGGTCTGGCCCACGAAACTGTGATCCATAGATTTAATCTTCCAGACGGCGTCGCGGTGGAACAGCAGGACGCTGTTGTCGAAAGGCTTTGACAGCTCTCTGAGTGGCGGAGAATGGTGAATAGGAGGTAATCAAGCTAAGTGGCTGTTTATGAAGAAAGAAAATGGTGATGTCACAGCTACTTGTGTGATTTAATTGCAAGTTCAAACTAAAAACTGTGTCTTTAGTGGATGTGTATGAAGTATTGCTTTAAAGCCAAATATATCCTGTCTTTAAACTCTGTCACACTTTTATGTGAATGTCTATTTCAACATATGTATGGCTAACAGCAATAAGCTTACATGTTTAAAAACATTAAAATGCAAGTTTTAAGAAATAATTTTTAATTTACCTGGATTTTTTTTATTTTATCAACATTTCATCAACACTATTAGATACAAATAAATCATTAACTACAGAGGAGTATCCACCTGTCTGTCCCATTCTATCTCACCACTTTGTCTCTTGATATTAAAATAGCTGCTGCATGTTTAAATCAATTGTGAAATTAGCTCACAGGTGTTTTTAGAGCCCCCTATTAACCGTTAAAGGGAAGTGACATGGAAAACATGACAATTTTCATATCTAAAAGCTGACGAAATAATATAATGATGGTGGGGTCATCTATAATCGTCCCCCACCTAAAGATGATGATGTCTTTTCAAACTCAATTACACATTAGCGGGAGACAATTTCTTCCTTTATCTATCACACTTCATCAACTAGGGCTTGGCTGCGTACTCTGTCCTCCTCATTAACAATCACTCCATCACTCACTAATAATGGCCTATCAACACTGTCTCAATGACCAAAGTTACAGCGGGGGAGAATGAAATATTAACTTATGATGTTAACCTGGGGTGGTGGTTCAACATTCGAGAATTAGATCAGATTTAGTCAAATATCATCGTAAATCAAATATGAAGAAGCTTTTAAAACAGTCAGAGCAGTTCAAGGGAAATAAAAAGAAAGCATGACCTCTTAAATGTTGGAGCAATTAAAAGTCTTATAGCACTGGGGATTCACGGATAATTGAAAAATTATTAGAAATTGATGTCAAGAAAAATGGCCAATGCTGAGCATAAGCGCTCAGCAGACATGAAGCTATATTAAGTTTCCTCTTACTACAATAAAAAAGAATTTAGAAAGTGGTTTAACAACATGACACACAGACACAATGCACTGAAAGAAAAGAAAGAAAGGAAATAAGCCTGACTTGAGGCAGGCACCTTGGTTTGTGTGCCTCACCATTAACATAAATGGATGCTGACTGCCTGCAGTCAGGACCAATACACTATCTATAAGGGCTCATTTCTCTCAAATTTACTTTGCCGCTGGTGTGACGGACGGTCGCTAGTCTTAGCAGCCTAAATCAGATTGCTTTCACACACCTCTTCAGGCATGCCCGCCATAGCCAGAGGTGCTTGCAATGAGTGTCACATCCCCACCCCCTCTTGTCCTCTCCCATTACCCTCACAGATGCCATGGCAAATGGCTGGCTTGAGGTTACAGCCATGGGTCTGCTGCTGTTTTATATTCATGTCAGGATACTGGAGTATTGGGAGTATTCATTCAATACAACTGCCATGTGAGAAATATTTCCTTCGGCTTGTGGAATGACAATTGCAAAATAAGGTGAGAACTACTATCCTGTCTCTCTCTCTCCCTCTCTCTCTCTCTCTCTCTCACACACACACACACACACACACACACACACACAAACACAAACACATAAACACACCTGCACACACACACACACACACACACACGCACACACACTCATTAAAGAACCACATCTGCCAAGAAAGCACTTAAGACTTGCACGTTGAATTTTGATACAACTTGATTAGTACTTTGCATAAGTATTGCTTTTTGTTCTTAAGGGCTACAACCAATGTCAAATAGACACTTGAGAATCAACAGCCATTACCACGTCTCCTCACGTAAACCTAGTTTTCATCACACCACCCCTCCATCCTCATGGGACACTCCTGTTTTAGGGCAACTTAATTTATGCTCTGTGTTCATTTTATGATGTACAGTAAAAATGTGACACCATCTTGTTGTGCTATTTCTTCTACTGAGTCATTATCTCTCTGAAGAACTATATTTTCTAGCAGAGTGGCCTGATGCTCAATAATGCAAATGAGTTCTTTAATCTAACCCTCCCTTAAACTGGTAATTAAATAAATGATTTATGGCGGTATGTGAGGCAGTAACACTTTGTATGCAAAAAAATCACCTGATTGTTCGATGTGATGTATCCCTGTAATATTTTATACTGTATCACACAGGTAACATTTAAAGCTGCAGTCCATAATCATCATAAATGCTATACTGTAATGCAGTAGTGTTTGTTGTTGTTTTCAAATTTGTGAAAGCATTACTAGAGCAGAGTTGCACTGTTTGAGATTTAGATGATTGTGATGTTGAATTCAAATCAATAAGTTACAGATTACTCCCTCAGCAGCAAAAGTGTTTCCCAGTAATTGACTTATGCAAAAGTAATGAGTGGCCTTCAACCAAAGCTGCACACACACACACACACACACACACACACACGCACAAACACTCGTAATGTAATGCTTCCCAGACGGCGCATGCTTGAGCTCACCTTGTCCTCCGGTACCAGGTCATGGCCCCACACCTGGTTGTCCAGGTGTGAAGGAGGATTCTGATGATGCACTGTTAATGACTTGCCAGGAGGAGAGGGCACTCCATGCAGCTGCATACTTTACAGCCATGTAAAGGCTGGTCATTACCATCCATCTTGGTATTTGTCAGGAGGAAGAGAGTATGCTGCGTGTTGGACATTCCTTGTAAAGTAAGAGATGTCTAATCAACAAAAAAAGTCTTAGGAAAATATGCTGCAGGAATCGCTTATTAAAATATAGTTAAACAGTGATACAAAGGTCATCATTGCCATGGGGTGCAACAGTGTAAATGATGAATGCCCCTTACTTGGATGTGGAAAACAACATTATCACCAGTCAGTTATATGCAGATGAGCCCATAAACATTGCTGCACACAGGCCCACTGTGATTTAGCACCACTAGTGCTACCAGTGCATCAGTATCTGAAAAAATACTTTTCAATTGAATGATGTATCAAACTAATAATCAGAAGGCTCTGGGTGTGAATTCAGAGTGAAGCATTATTAAAAGTGAAGGTGTTGGCATCCTGGTGACTCAGTTAAGGCACGTAGCATGTATCTGCAATGTTCTGGGTTTGTCTTGGGACCATTCCCTTTCTCCCCCATCTTTTCTGTATCTCTACTGTAATACTATCAAAAGAAAAAATGTAAAAATAAATATACTAATCTTTAAAAAAGTGAAGCTATGCCATATCATTAGGTAGATGACATGAGACATGAGTCACTGCAAAATAGGGTTACCCAAAAGGGTTCTTCAGCATGTTTTTAATTAATCCACAATACATATGAGTTTGAGATTAAATATAAATTATTACCTAGCGCCTATTTTGATAATTTCCATTGGTGTCTCTCAAAATCTGACAGACTGTAGGACCAATTCTGAACACATTTCCTTCCATATGGTCTGCTGTCTATTTCAGTCATGCCGGCTCTGTTGAACAGTCTCTGACCTCCATGTCCTTTCTGTCCGACTTATCAGCGAACAAAATTTGCCCCGGGCTGAAGATGCCACAGCTCTTCTAAAAGCTTGCCACTATACTAATCCCAAGTAGGAAATCAATTCATGAATTAATTGTTGAGCATGTCTTGTAGATCAATCTTCCACAGCGAGACAACACCGGAGGAAGCATGTCTATTCATGTCTGCAAGTAAAATTGGAATGTGTTTAACCTTTCACTCACCTATGGACTAAATCTAACACAAATATGCCTTGGGTGGGGTTTATGTTATCTGAAATAGAATGAATCAAACAAGTCATCCCAGCCACTAACGGAAGATTTCTTTGCAGTTTTTTGATTACAGTATTATAAGAAATATTGTATTCATATGCCCCTCAGTGATCTGCAATACAGTCACACATGTCAAGTGATATTTTACATTAAAAGAAGGTGACACCCATATATTTTTTGTTATATATAGCAATGGGCTGTTTTAATAGTATGTCTATAATGGTGGAGAAAACATATTCAACTGGAAATAACTTGACTTTTCTCACTGAACTCATTGAGAAAGGGGCGGGGTTTGTTTCTGCTCCTCAGTCAATCTGCCTGCTTTACGCACAGAGCCGCAGCAATGAGAGAGTTTCTTGTTCTTATGATTTTTGTTTGCTATGGGAATAGTCTTACTATTTTGATGACTAATTTAGCATTGGTGCGATCAGTTTTTCTCTGTCTGATCTGCTCTGCCGATAGGCTTTGGAAGGGGGAGTTGGTTTGACTTCTGCATGGATGAAGACTCCCTTTCTGTTCAGTAGGCTACAGCAGGGATGTTGTGTCTCCCCACCGCTCCAGACTACTGGTCTTTACAAGATACAAGTAGAGTAGAGTAGAGGCACAGTAGCCAAAGATATAGGCTTTTCCTCCAAGGGAAGCTTTTGATTTTTATTCATTTTAATTTATACCAGAAAATGCATATTTAACAAAAAGTAGAGCTAGTATGTAAAAGAGTTTTAAAATAGAGGCTGATACAAAAACCTACTATAAACACTAAAAAGTCATTAGCATGTTTCATCTGTAAGATTTATTTCCCCAGTCCATAAATGTTCAGTGTCCCCCAGTGGGGGTTTGGTAGTTGCATGGAGTTGTTCAGAGGGAGAATGAGGAAATATGTTTTAATTCAGAGTGGAGACGGCATCCTTGTATCCAAAGTTCAACCTAGTTCAACTTTTCCACTGTGCGTTATAATGAAGCCCTCGCACATCCAATAGAAACAAGGGAGGTAGCCAGCCAGGAAGGGAAATAAAATTGAGGAAAAACTGATATTGACAGGATCAGAATTTTAAGTTGTATAAGAACGGCAGTAGAAAAGCTCTCTACAAGCAGAAGCTAATCTGCTTGTAGTGATCTATAACTATTGGTTGTTATATTTTTGGATGTTATATCATATGCTGTATATATGTACTGTATACTACACTAACAGTGAGCTGGGAATGGCTCTTCTCTCTTTGTGCTGTACCGAGTGGCGAGCGCTGAGCAAACCGCGTCCTATATGCGAAATACCCAAAACAGACCAGCCCCAACCCTGAGAGGGGGAAGGTGTGGAGCCAACAGAGAGCCATGCCCTAACAGCTGTACAATTCAAAATTACCAGGCTAGGATTACAGTAGTGATGCAATTTTGACGTAGCAAATCCTGAAACCCAGAGCTAGGAAAGCAAAAATACCCTAGCAGAGTTGGTATTTCCATTCAGAAGAACTGACACTCCAACCTTCGCCTAAGGAGCTGCTAAATTAGATGTTGTTTTGCGTTGTTGCCTTCCTTCAAGAGCAAAGTACAGATCCTTTCTAAAGCCTAGAGAAATAAAGGGCCCTCCTCTTTTCAAAGCACGGTCTTATTTACTATGAATATTTTAATCCTTGGGTAATGTGGGAGCAGTTTTCTGAGAACAGTCTTTCTCAGGCAAATATGCAGCCTTACACATCTTTGCCCTTTCAAAATTGAAAAGAAAAAAAAATCCCCGAAATTATTTACATCTGCACACATTTGGTAATTACCATTTTCTATTGTAGATTGCAATCACTGTCTGTTAGGGCTGGGCATGTACTGCCTGCTGTGAAAAGGGGCAGCGCATATTTTGCAGGGTTTTTTTAAGTAAAGCTTTTACTATGAATGTACTCTCTGAAAGCTGTGATTTATTTTATGCTAGAAAGGTGATGTGCGTCTTCTAATCCATCTCTTTGCCCCAGGATTTGGCTGGAGAAGCTGACAAACACTTCAAGCTCTCAGTTTGAGAAAGCCATTAACATTGTCTGCCCTACTTTAGAGTGATACAAGAGAGAACTAGACCATGGCATTTCAGAAGCTTTAAAAGTAGCTGTTTTCCTACTCTCTGTTTTTCATATCAAAAAAACCCTCCATTCAGCAGCATGCAGCATGCAGTCTGCCATTTGCTCATTGTTATTGCAGCTTAATTGGTGGTGAGTTCAAGGCAACAACATGCTTTTTATGGTTGAAATGAACATCAGGCCAACCACAAACCAACTGTGTGTTCTACAGATGCTGCCTCTCTTTATCTGTCTTTCAAACGGCAAGGTCAATGGTAAAAGGGCTGCCTTGTCCTTTCCCCACACACCCCCCTCCCTCTAGTCTGAACTTGGACCATTTTCTCTATATCACTGTTCACTTCCCCACTTCTCTGACCCTCACAGTCTCCTCACACTGCTCATCTTTCCGTTTTGCACCCTGACCCGTTCTCTCCACTCTGAGCCGATCTCCTGTGACACCACCCGATTGACATTAATGACACCACAGAATAGAAAGGTTAATTAAGACCAACTGTTCCCAGCCCGTTCCTCAACACCATCTGCTCCGCGGCACCAACCAAACGGACACAGACGCTGAACTGACACCGCGATGAAACAGATACTGTAGTGAGGAATTCTGTAGTTATTTAATGGGCGTCTACAGCGGCTTGCCAGGTATCTCACAGAGAGCTTAATCCCCCGCCAGCATTGTTTTCACCTTCCCACGCCACCAATTCCCATCCAATTCTCAAATCTGTAAGAATTTGCAAAAGCAGATTAGTTGATTTTACAGTAGTTGCTAGCTAGGATCTAAAAAAAGAAAATATCTACTATATACACCTGTTGAAAATAATATGCTTAAGCAAATGATAACATGAACTGTGTGGTTTGATTCACTATAATTACATGTATCAGGCCATATATCAAAATAAACAAAAGATTAAAAACGCTACTACCATATTGTGGACCTGACAGTTACATTTTGAAAGCACATGACGTGATCCAGTAGTAGGAACTGATAGCATCTTTTTCATTTCCTCTACACACTGGTGAAACACTGGCCCTATAGTGCTGCAGGAACCTGTGCACTTCTGATAACCTTGAGGAGAGAGATGGAAGAAACCGTTTACTTTAATAAGAATCTCATAAGTAGCTGGGCTTTTTCTATTTGACAAGTGGAAACAGATTTACTCTTTGTCTCTCAAGAAGTCATTTTCTTAGCTTTGAGTAATAATTGAGAGCAGCTTTTTCCTGTGAAGATGAAGGTTTTTGAATTTGGCAAAGAGTGCTCGTTATTTAATGTGTAAAAAATAATTGAGGTGGGGTGCGGGGTGGGTAAATATTTGTTGATGCTCTGTCATGACTAAGTAGCTGTCAGGTTACTCAAGCAGTCCAAACAAGGCTGCAGGGTGCAAAACCTCAACAAGCTGTGGAGACACTAAGGTTGCAGTAAAACACATAAACAAAATGATGACAAACATCTAAATATGGAGACTGGAGGGGATTTCAAACTCTCTTTATCTTCCCTTTCATTTTCTTTCCGTCTTTATCTCTATTGGGATTCTCTGCTTTGATCTTTGAACCTGTAAAATTCACAGGCAGAAGCGCTCTTGACAGTAAGAGAAGAGGCAAGTGTTGTGCAAAGGCAAAGTGAGGGGGTGAGTGGAGGATTAGATATGCAGAACATGGACGTCAAGGGCAGAGGAGGCAGATACAGCTGGAGGCAGAGGAGCTGACTATGGGTAGCTGTGGAACTGCTCCTAAACAAAATAACAATGTTCAAAATGATAAAATGATATAGCCGACGCTTGTGAATACAACAGGAAAAACGGTTTCTAGTTTCATTGGACGCATACAGACGACAACGGTTCCAGGCAGAATCCCAGTACAGCTGTGGGAACGTTCTAGAATTATTTTGGGTTGGGTTCTTTTGGGAGTGCAAATGTTTAATAGCAGAAAAATGATACTCATAAGGTGTAGTGAAAAGAAATGTACTGCTCAATGGGCAGTTTGAGGTTGCTAATCACTAGCTGTAGCACCAATGGTGTTGTAGTACTGGGCAGGACATACAGAAATGCAAATATGTGATTGGCCAACCTTTCCACTCTGACAATGGTACTTTGGTTAACTTTGGCTGGTGATTCCCTGGTCACAGAAAATGAATGAACATTTAGCAACTGTTTTCCCCAAATTGCTTGCTGTGTGAACATGGATGGACAGTAAACAGATGCATCATGAACCCTCCTATTAGATTTCAGTGATTATATACAATATAAACCAAAAAAAAGGAAATTCACATTTTAACATGCAAAGTTTTATCCTTGGTCTGCCTCTAAGTGCACCCACCCTTTTTCAAGCGCCCAAACAAAGTCTGTTTCCACTCGGAATAGGGTACATCTTCAATAAAGGTCATATTTAAATAACACATTCAGTCAATTCAATTGGTTGGCTTTTGGCAATAACTGAAGCATACAGTATAACCGGAAAATCCATTGAGCATGCTGTGCCAGAGTATGCCGGAATGATCGCCATTGAGAAGCATCATTGCATGCCTATTCTGCCATGCTTTCATATTGTTTCTTATCCTTTCTTTCTTATTGCCAGAGGATTAAGTGGTGCCTTATACCCCATGCCAAGGTCTTTCTCCAAACAAACCATTCACAAACAGAAAAAGCAATCAGGCAAAATGCCGTTAGCATACAAAGAGAACTGAATGCACGTCTGTAGACACCAAAAAGACATTTTAAGACTCACTGTGCTTGTTAGAGCATTCCAGGGCATGAATATTCATTTGCCCAAATTTTCCTACAGTGTGTTTTATTCATTTTTCATATTATGTTTGTTTTTTGCAGACACAATGACACAACACAAAAGTACATCTCGCATCACTTTCTTTCTTTCTTTCTTTCTTTCTTTCTTCCTTTCTTTCTAACTCCCTCTCTTTCTCTCCCTCAGTGGCACCGTTGTGTGCACGATCAAATATACGCATACATATTGTACAATTACGACTCCCATTGATAATAACATCAACCCCCTTTCTGACAGCTCTCAACTCTGAAAAGAGCAGTGCAATCCGGATAGATCTTGTTGTTCCCGTTGCTGTTTTCATAGTCAATACTTTCAAGCTCAAAACTCATGGAGGAAAGTTTACCACTGTGAAATAATTTCCCAACTGGGAGATGAGACACTGGTGCTACTATCTCTGCATGCCAGGTGCTAGTATAATGAATGAGGATGTTTTACCGACTATCGTTGTTGAACTCATTCATACTTGAGAACACTGATTATTCCCACAGAAATCAGTTAGGTACCTGGTAATCAAATGGAACCACACTTTTTTTTGACTCCCTTTTCAAGTCAGAGAGCCTCTGTTCAGTGTGATTTTTTGTGTCTCTTTTGATGCATTGGAGTGGCACACCCTTTCCTAATAAGAAATTCTCACTGTCAACTCACTGCATCCAACACTGTTGTTTTCGGCAACACAAACATGTCACCAGTGTCACCTTTGCCTTTGTTCAGACACCGTAATTATGGTTAAGATTATTCCGTGGCTGATCGCAACTCACGTCAACTGATCATCAGCTGACACAAGACTGTTCCATTACACAAGGAAGGGTGCACATCCTCTGTTGGTTATCCTAAGGTGAAGCTGACACATGTGATGAAAGATCCGTTACAAATACATGAGGTTAGAGACACTGGGAGAGAGCTGATATGTTGAAAATTCATGAGATACCCATCCTGTGATCACAAATGTTTTTCCTGCCCATCCATCCTCCATGAACGTTGTTAGATTATATAATGGCTTTTATTCACTAGTTTCTCCATTTAGACACACACGTACATACACACATATACAGCACACACACACACACACACACACACACACACCGGCCACCCCAGGGGTTTGTGGATTGAGTTGCTTGTTGCAAAGCATAGTGGTCATTAGGCGGTCAAACCTCCCACCATCCCGGCACATAAAAGCTCAGCCATAATTGTCAGACCCACATTAACATTCTATTCTCAATGTGCTCTCCAAGTGTCTCTTTGGCTTTAATTTGCTGTCTTGCCTTGATAATCTTGAATTGGTTTTAGTTAAGCATCTCTGTGGCTGCCTGTCTGAAAACAAATCTTTAATGTTAACATTTACAAATCCGTAATTGTTTTGTCACCTGCAGTAAAGTATATGGCATTGATATAGGAGGCAAGAAAAACACCTAAAGAGATAAATAACTTTTAGTAAAAGCATTTGGACTGGCTTTCATGCTTGCCTAATAACCATATAGTTATCTATCTGATACCTGTTAGATCAACAGGCAGAAGGGAGATCTTGGCACTAGACTAGCCTTGAAGTTGGAGACAGTTACTGCTTACCATTAGGCATCAAAATGGAGAACTGGGGGATAAGGCCCTGCTACCAGAATTTAGTGATGTATTTGAACGGCTTGCTCCTTGCTAAGATTACTCAAATATGTGCAGTAGTTTACAATTACACTAATAACTATTTGCAACTATTTTTTTTTACAACGCACTCATATATTTGATAAGGAATTGCATGGATATAATTTCATCTCCAATAGTTTCCTTAGTATTTATTTCTTGTTGTCCTACCATCAACTTACCATATTCCCCGGGAAAGAGCAACATTCAGGTTTAGATAAATTTAATAAATGTCAATCTGCTTGACAAGTAAAATTACGCTCTGCCAGACATGCCAATTACAGATGTTTTCACACTCTGTTAAATTCATGTCACACTGAAATGGCAGTAAGACAGTTCTATGGAGTGACACACCACAACAAACCACACAGCTGGACAACAGTACAAAAAGCTTGCCATCTTCATAAAGAAAAAACTGAATAATGCTTTGCAGTGGAAACGCTCGCCAGGAGGTTAAGCACACATAAATAGGCAAAGAGCCTCATTAGTGCAAATGTAAATAAATAGAGACAGATGATCCAGACCCAGAAGAGGACCACAGGCCTCTGTGTCATGTAAATATCTGCCTTGGCAAGGAAAGTCTCAGTGTGTTAGTATCAGCGTTATCTGATTATTCATGCAACATGTGCCAGTGCAGGGAAATTGCCCACAGACCACCAACCACCCTACATTGCTTATGTGCATTTATTGTTGCAAAAAGCTTTATTTGCAAGAGACTTTTAGAAGTTTTGTTTTTTTTTCTTTTTTTTTGAGCAATAATTAAGCCTTTAGTTTTTGTCAATAGCGGAAAAGCAAGCAATAGAGTGTGTGCGCGACTATTGGCATTCTAGAGCAAAGCAATCTTGTTGAGGAAAATATAGGAGATAATGAGGCAAATATTGGACATTTGCACCCACAGTACAATTGTTTGGCTACAAAACACTTGGATTACATTTTTTGTGGAGCTGTAAAAAGATGGCTCCATTAACTTCAATAGTTTGGAAGAAGGCTGAGATGGGGCTAACTATCTCTCTCTGTGATTGGTTTTCATACAAACTTCAATGGAGTTTCGATTGACATGAAGGTGAGGAGTTATTGACTGAATTTTCATTTTGGGGTTAACTATCCCTTTAAGTATTGGTGGGAGTAGAACCATGGCATTTACCTCCAAGAGATCTGTGAAAATTGTATGCATTTATGATTCTTTATCAGGAAAAAAAGGAAAAAAATAGACTGGATCATGTTAACATGACCATTTGCTATAGCGGACACAGAAATTAAAGTCCTACTCACTTCCTCTCAGTGAATGACACCCACTAGAGATGGCATTTGATCTTGGAATAGCTAGAAATATCAGATGTTCAGGACTCTTGTTGAAAACAGTGCTTTCCAATATTTCTCAGATGTCAAAAACATGCACAAAGAGAATTTTTGATAGCAGTTGCTGCATAGCCATGATGGTTCATCAAGAAAAAATACCTTTTCAAATGCACAGAAATGCAATCAATTCAAATGGTAAGATTTTCCTATTTCATAAAAACCTCATACAAAATTTCTGGCCCTGAGTTTCTGTACACTCTAACACATATTTACTACAGTACTGTGCAAAAGTCTTAAACATATGTCAAATATATCCATAAAGTGAAGATGCTTTCAAAACTAATGAAATGAAAAGTTTCTGAAAATCAAAAATAAACAGCAGTCTACTGGCACACTAATGCAGAAAAAAAATAAACATCTAAGACTTCTAAGAAATGTATATAAAAAATCTAGGGTGCCTAAGACTTTTGCACAGTACTGTATATCAAAATTTCTAGAACCATTCACAACTATATGGTTGTATTGATGAAAGTTGCTTTTTATTCTCATCTGCCAGTGTATGTCAGTGCTGATGAACCTCTAATGCACTGATAAAAGCCCTGTTTTGTCCCAGCAGGAGGTGAGATGGCAAAAGTGGATCTCCATTAAAGCCAATGGGTTATTTAGCTGTGCGAGAGTGTCAGTTTTGCTTCTGTATCCTTCAACTCCACAACGCATAGCTATACATCTCTCTCAGTCTCTCTCTCACTTGTTTGTCCTTTTCATGATGGATGCTGTGGCCGCCTCCAATTCTGACTTCACCAAATATGAGCTGGAGGAGGAGATGGGAGATGAGCCATAAGAACTGGGCTGTCAGTCAGTCTATCTGGGAGCCTCCCCCAGGGAACATTCACTCTGTTATAGAGAAAAGAGGCATATGGGAGTGTCTAAGCTGGGATCATGATGTATGCAGTTTCCTCTGGCCCTGCAGTGGGTGTCTCTCTTGTCGCTGATGGTATTATACATCAGAACTCAGCTTATGTTCTGCAGGTGTGCCGTAATACTCAACAGATCTTCAGCGTCTTACACAAGGATTAGAGGTTGTTTTGATTAAGTAAGCATTGGGTAACTCAGGGGATAATATTCTGCAGATGCCCTTTGCTTACTTCTCAAGATTAGAAGTTGAGTGACTTGTGGAACATTGCAAACACTGCCATAGTTTGTAGGCCTTTAGGGGACATCCCTTAGAGCCGGGCTGCGCTAAATCTAATTTAGGAGGCTTGCCGTTACCTTCAGGACTTTGATTGTCTCTCTTCGGTATCAACTTCTCATTAAATTACTGTTTATTGCGCTTCAAGAGAACTATCTCTGGCAGTGTACAATTTAAAGATCCCAATAAAACTGCATAGAGCGGAAAGTCTCTTTGCAAAACTGATTTTCTTCACTCAATTTTCTCAACCCCTCTGCCATACTGCCCTCAACATTTTTGCACAGGGTGATATCTCAGCATGGAAAGCTGACAAAAGAAACCATTTCTGGGTAAATTACAGGAAAACCCACAGGAAACATTAAAGAATATGAAATTATTTCATGAACAGATAGGTATTTTTAACATTTCATCTATCATACCATCACGAAAGCCAATACAAAGTTAAGAATTTGGATGATTACTTTTCTATCTTATTTACAGGAACACAAAATTGAATGTGAAAAGTGCATTTTCAGGAGCACAACAGACCCACATTTCACTTTACCTTCCAATGAAGTACACAGGTTGTATGCAGGCTTCCAATGGAGAGATGGACTGCTTCCTTATTGTTTGTGGAGCCAAGCACTAACACTGCTCAAGTTCTTTGCTTTTATAGAGTGACTAGTGAGAAATAGGCTTTAATTTTTCACACTTGACATACACAAAAGACTGAAGGTAGCCTTCAAATATGAGGTAAACAAATTATGTTTTTAATTTCTATAACATAAGAATTGCTTAGCCATCTGCCCAGCTGAGTGTGCAGACGTTTAGACCAGTCATGACATTGAATGTGTAATTACAGTAAGTGTTTAAGAAAATGATGAGTACACTTAAATAAATGGTTTGTATGGTAGCTTGATAAATAAAGAAAAAAAGTGTTTCTCTTTAATAAAAAAAAACCCAGTATATTGGGAAGAATCAGATGCTGGACCTTAGAATATAGGAGGAATGCTATGGGAAATTGATAATTCTGATGTTTTCTTACTGGCATTTTAGGTTGTGCAACCTATTTTTAATAGTGGAACATTACATGCCACTACATCACATATGGATGCTACAGAAATAAGTTATTTAACCAACAAAGTTATCCTCACATAAAATTGACTGTACTTTAATACATATAAATCTTGTGAATTTGCCCAAAAGGGGGTGTGTTTAATTTATATTTTACAAATACTTGTTTATTTTTCATCACTGTAGGCTCTTGCCTTGCAGTAGTTATTGCTAGGCTGAAGTGGAACACTTCAATGAATTGACATCTCAAAATTACCTCTGCGTTTTCAGCCTTGCAAGCACTTGTTTGTGCAGTGAAAGTTAAGACAATCACAGGAGAGTTGTGTTCTTTTTGCATGACGCACACTCTGCACAGAGCAGATGTATTTCCTTTCATTTAATCTTGTGAAATCAGCTGCTGACTGCCTCACATTCAAATCACTGGTCTAAATTAGAGCAACAAACATCAAGGTTGAGAATTTGTTCCTCCAGCTTACGGATCCTCTCTGGTGATTTCACCAAACATTGTTCCACAAAATAAGTGGAAATCCCCAATTTCCTCTTGTATTCATTTGAATTTACATAGCGCACGTCGTGCATTGATTACCTGTGCATTGCACAGTGGGTTTCTGCATTTGCGCAAATGTGCATTGTCTGCAAGTTGAAATGTGTTTTGCATCCAGTGTCAGTTTACTGTGTGTGTGTATGTGTGCATGTGTGTGTATTCAAGGGCAAAATATCTTCTTTCATTCTTTGTTAATGGTGTATGAACATACCTCTGTTAAGCCATGCATTCATTCATCCTCTGTAATGATTGTCTGATATTGTCTGATATTATTTCCTATAGCCCAGATGGTGTTGAAAATATGGAGCTCGGAGGAGCATTTCATTTTAAAGGTCAGCTGTATTTTGACCTTACCTTATTAGAATGGTTCACCAAGCTGCAGATACTATATTTGCTAGTCAAGGCCATGTTTATAAACAATTTACAATAATGGTGAAATAATGGGAGGAGGGCCAAATGACTGGTGAGATAGTGTTTAGTGTCAGCTGTTATTGGAAGCTTTGCAGTGCGGAGGAGGCCTGCGTTCTGTGTATTTTTGTACTGTATATGGCTTTGGTCTGTGTATTTAGCACTGTCGCTGACAGGTCTAGCAGAATTGTTGGACTACATTGTCACTAACTCCATCTTTGTGTTTCTTGTATTATATTGACAGAAATAATTTATCCAGGTTTGTGCGTGCATTTGTGTGTGAGTGTGTGCATGTGTGCTGCGTGTTTCTGTCACATGTGAAATCTTCCATTTCACATGTGAAAACCGCACTTTCACATATGAAACCTGCACTTTCACATGTGATATGCTTTATTCACATGTGAAAAGAAATTACCACATGTGAAAATACAAGACTAGGTCAAAACCTAGTATATGGCTGGACCGTGTATGGGTGTGCCACGTGCCACGGCCGACCAATGGTGTAACTACCTCCGCTGTAGACTGCTAATACAGAATAATAGTCCATACATCCATACTGATCTCTGTTCCAGCGCGTCCCGTCTCCTCTCTCCGCCACTGTCCTCTCCACCGCGCCCACGGTCTGCATTGATCCTCCCGATCCAAGCAGAAGTTGCTCTAGTACCCATCGGTGCCGAAAACGCTGTTCGCCGGATGATATAATTGTATAGATTCTACTTTAGCTTGAGCTTACATGCATGATATTGGTCAGCCTGCTCACTGTGTGGGAGACACGGGCTCCCGATCTCAGGGGAGAAACAAGATGGTGGAGAAAACGAAACATGTGCCACGGCTGACCAATGGTGTAACTTGATCACTCAGTCAGTCAGTCAGTCAGTCAGTCAGTCAGTGAGTGACAGACATTTGCGTTTATAGGGCTGGCCCCGCTGTTGCGGTCCAGCCAATAATATGTGTGTCAAAGTCACATGTGAATTTGACATTTTCACATGTGATTGTCTCTATTCACATGTGAAAAAACGTTTTCACATGTGAAAATGAAGTCTGTGTCATAAAGTCACATGTGAATTTGACATTTTCACATGTGATTGGCTTTATTCACATGCGAACTGAAATCTTTACATGTGAAAATAAAGTATGTCCCAAAGTCACATGTGAATTTGACATTTTCACATGTGATTGTATCTACTCACATGTGAACAAGTTTTCACATAAAGTATGTATCACAAAGTCACATGTGAGTTTGACTTATTCACATGTGAACTGAAATGTTTACATGTAAAAAAAAAAGTATGTTACAAAGTCACGTGAATTCGACATTTTCACGTGATTGTCTATTCACATGAGAAAATGAATTCTGTGTCATAAAGTCACATGTGAATTTGACATTTTCACATGTGATTGGCTTTATTCACATGCGAACTGAAATCTTTACATGTGAAAATAAAGTATGTCCCAAAGTCACATGTGAATTTGACATTTTCACATGTGATTGTATCTACTCACATGTGAACAAGTTTTCACATAAAGTATGTATCACAAAGTCACATGTGAGTTTGACTTATTCACATGTGAACTGAAATGTTTACATGTAAAAAAAAAAGTATGTTACAAAGTCACGTGAATTCGACATTTTCACGTGATTGTCTATTCACATGAGAAAAAAGGTTTTCACATGGGAAAATGAATTCTGTGTCACAAAGTCACAAGTGAATTTGACATTTTCACATGTGATTGTGTCTATTCACATGTGAACTGATTTTTTTACATGTGAAAATAAAGTATGTGTCACAAAGTCACATGTGAATTTGACTTTTTCACATTTGATTGTCGTATTCACATGTCAAAAAAGGTTTTCACATGTGAAAATGAAGTCTGTTTCACAAAGTCACATGTGAATCTGACATTTTCACGTGTGATTGTATATACTCACATGTGAACAAGTTTTCACATGTGAAAATAAAGTGTCACAAAGTCACATGTGGATTTGACATTTTCACATGTGATTGCATCTACACATATGTGAATAAGTTTTCACATGTGAAAATAAAGTATATGTTACAAAGTCACATGTGGATTTGACATTTTCACAGCTGAATTTTAATGTTCTTAACATGAAGTTGCAGGTCAAATCCATAATTTTCACATGTATTCACATGTGAAAATGTTTCACTACCATGTAAATTGAAAATTATATAGGCTTATAGCCTATATAATGTGAGATGGAAGTATGTTAAACAAATGTTCCCAATAAATCATATGCTTCAGAAAGTGGTAGGAATATATAAAGACATGTTGGCATGACATAAGATGTGAAAATGATTGTCACAACATAAACAAATGTTTTGGCAATGACCATGTAAATTTTGCCAGTAAACTAAACAAATTATATTCAGCAAATTGTAATTACTGTGTTACACGGGAAAACAAAAATTCAAGTTCAAGTTCAAAATCAAGCAGACGAAGCATTTTAGGGCCACTGTAAAAAAAAGTTTAATCTCAGAATTCTGACTTTAAACTCAGAATTCTGACTTTATTCTGAGAATTCTGACTTTAAACTCAGAACTCAAATACATTTTTCACGTGGCCCTAATCCTCTTCTGTAGGTTTGAGCATGCGCATTGAGGAGGAGGAAAATAACCTCTTTCCAAGCCTCTCGTCACCAGTGAAAAGTCAACTAATGATAAAGGCAAGCTGCTTTATCAGACAAAGTCATCAGAGTTCATCAGCTTCGGTTTCTTTCAGAAGAACTCCCCAACGTAAGGTAATATCGTGTAATACAAGAATAACACACTTTATTTTACCATCTTGGTTTTCTTCCGACCGTGGATTCTCCAAGGTAAGTTAATATTTGATAATGGTGAAGACAGCATGGAGGGTGGGGGACCAGCTGTTTACCATTCTGTTTATATTGTAACAGCACAAAGATAATTCTACACTCAAAAGACACGCATGTTACGGATTTTAGGTATCAGATACTCCTGCCATTGTCCTTAACCAAGGCACTGGCCTCAGAATGGGAATTGGTCCCTGGGCACTGCATTGTGGCTGCCCACGCCTCCTAAGTAGTTAGGATGGGTCAAAGACAGAGGACAACTTAACGTAACTTAACGTTATTGCTCTATGCTATTACAGGATGCTTCACATCGATGAATCCTGTAATGTGCTGTACATATCACTCTAGTTGTTAACCCATGAATGTTAAATCGATAAAATTAAAGATTTTATAACGTCTACCTCTACAGTCATACAGTCTACCTCTGTATGTTTGAATGGAATTCTTTTATATACTTATTATAATTTGATGGAAGGTTTCCATCACACTGAGCACTAACAGCTGCAAACATAAAACAAAAAAAAAGGCAGTAGTGAAGCCATGGGTGGTGCAGTGTCCGGTCTGGATTTGGGGTTTGGTTGGTGTGGCTGCTCTCTGACCCTGACTCCCTCAATCTCTTGTTGCTATGATACTGATAGAATGGACATTAACTTTAAAAGGTGATCGTACAAAATAGCATCCATAATTTTTATTATACAATGGCCTGGCTGAATACCTACTTACACTATTTTTTCATAACTGGAACGCGCATTCCTTCATCAAATTCACTCTTGGAACGCTGTTCTGATGCTGTTTTCCTCTGTGAACCTACAGTTAGAGTGGCCTGATGTCCCAATGGCCAGTCCATCCCTGAATGCAGGTGCGTGTGCCCCCCGCCCTCGGATTTGCTGAAAACTCCATTTGCGCTATATTCTCTAAAATGAACAAATATCAGTAATAAATGGCTTACACATTTCTTGATTAGGCTAAATTATATCTTGCCATGAAGAGGGATGAAATGGGGGATGGCAGTTTTACAAAGGGGATGGTTTTTGACAATTGTTATTTCAAGGGGGATGGCATCCCCTCGCATCCCCTCTCAAATCGACTACTGCGTATATGTGTTGTTTGTTGCTTATACTGCTTATACTTATATGTGTATATATATACAGTAGAACATTCACATGTGGTTTGCATGTGAATGTGACAAGTGACAACTTCCAGCTCCAGATTTTATATTTTGAAGATGTCACAGATTCAATTCTTAGTTCTCTGAATTCCGGCTTTGGTAGATAGGTGGTCATGTTCACATGTTAAAAGCACATGTGATTCATCATGTGGTTGTCCACATGTAAACCACATGTGGGAATATTCACATGTGGTTTGAATCACATGTGAAAAACCAAAACACGTGTCCAAAAACCATATGTGGTTCAAGATCACATGTGGGAACATTCACATGTGGTTTTACACATGTGATTTCCACATGTTTTTTCTGTAAGGGATATTCATACTTGTTTGGGCCTAAACCAGATTCCTGTGCATTTGTGTAGTTTTCCACCCCTGCTTTCCATTACAGCTAAGGAGAGTGCTCTTATGCAGTATTTGATGTGAGCATTCAATCCATTTTACTGCAGAACACTACCAAAGAGGCCCAACAAACCATCTGCTGTTTAGATAGACTTTGACCTCTATGCCTCTCAAGTCCAAGCACACCACCAGAGCCTATCCATCCATACAGCCCGCATGGGTGTTAATCTCTGAGCAGAAGACAAGGAGGTTATCATCGTATGCCATTTAAAGGGATGGGCCCACTGGCAAATCCCCACTGAGAGCCTTGTTTCAGTCACTGCACCCTTTCTGTGTCACTTGCAGGACACAGTAGATGATTAATACATTGTCATGCTGTAGCAGTGTGACAGTTTTGATGGCTGCACATCCAGGGTCTTTAGGGCATTTGCTACGCCTGAACAGTCACAGGAAGGAAGTGGCTTTGTCTCATTTCCCCAGATGTGTAAAACTGGTGAGGCAGCACAAACATTAGTTTGGGTTCTGCATTGTCCTGTCCTTATACAATCAAGTTATTAATTTGGTTATGATAAATGTGATGTAGTAATGTGCTTTGCATGAGGGTAATGTAGCCTCACAAAGCACTCAAATCCTAGCTTAGACATAATCCTCAATATAGACCATTAAAAATGGTAAGTAATGGGGGTAATTTGTCTAGATTGCAAGTCTTGTCAAAGGCAGCAACGTCTTAGTGCTAATGATCTCAAAACATCTGGCTTTGCATTAGCATGTAGCTTGATCCTCCACCTCCTCATGCACTGGCAGGAAGAGTTTGGATCCTGTGTGGTGCTTAAAGAACCTGTCTCCTCTGACCTGAATTCTCCTGCTCCTACAGCAGGGGTGTTAGTGGGCCACATTAGCATTTCCTCCATTGCTTTGAACCTCTGATGTAATTAATTTAGAAAAGAGGAGGATGATGTATAAACCACTTAAGGGAAAACGTATGTGTCCTACTAATAAGTAATTAGCACAGGGAGAAAAATAAATAAATAAACATTAATTCTGCCTACAAAGGGGTTTTAAATGTGGTTTGTCTGACAGTAGCGTGTTGTTTGCAAAGAATTGCATTTGCAGCATAATGCCCAGTATATTAAGCATAAAAGAAAATCCTCCCAGGGGCTCAAAAGATCAGATTTTAAAAAAGAGTTGTCTCTTGAAAACAAAAAAAGCTATTAGTGACAGGTGTTACAGCTTGACTTGTGTTTGCTAATTTAAGCTTGAATGAACCTGAACAAGCACTGAGCCTGGGGTATTGCTTTCTGTGAGCCTGCTGAACCCCAAAATGGTAAAGAACGAGAGCCCAACACAAACCACGACAATTAAGTGAGAAAATTACATTGACCCATCCCAATACCATCACATCCAAACAAGTCAGGGCCATTTTTTATCAACCGTCTCAGAGCAGGAAATCAGTCCTAACTACCCCAAAATGTGGCCTGACTTTTAGGCATAGGAGTAAAAGCATGTTATCAAACTTCTTAACAAGGAAAGAAAAATCCTGTCTCCTCTGGTATTTAGGAAAGCTCCAGGGCTGTCCTAACACGTTAAGACTTCCCACCAAATGGCGATGAGACGACAACATGCGCACACAATCCGAGAGAGGAGGGATGTGCTGGGAATGCTTGACAACAATGAACCTCTGGTGATGTCGTTTGAATAGAAATGGAATCATTTTTGTCACTGGCCTTGTCCGGGATGCAGTTGCTCCATCCCCAAAAAGAACCGCTGCCCTCTCCTGCAGCTTTACACTTTTTGGCTATATGCAACAGTGATGTGGGTCCCTCATAGCCAACCATCTGCAGGGTCATAAATGAAACTTTGATTGTCCTTACAGTGCCTCCACTAGTATGCAGATTCATTCATTTCCCCACCACTCAAAAGCTCTGCCAAAGTTTCGGCTTTAAATCTCATAGGCTATATCCAGCCACATTCAATGTATAGGGACTTGTTTTTAACAAAAAAATAGGCCTAAACAATGCGTGCAAGGTACAGTGCTGGATCAACCTCAATCGCTGCTAGCTATTTAGAAAAGCAGATGAACTGATTTGTGTAGGCCTTTAGGTCAGTTAAGTTATTTATTAGTTTTCTTTAGCCAAGAGGTAATTATTACCTCCGCCAAGGAGGTTATGTTTTTGCCCCTGATAATTTGTTTGTCTCTCAGCACGATATCTGTGTTATACATATCCACAGATTTCCATGAAATTTGGTGGACAGATAGGCTTTGAGCCAAGGAACAATTAATTAGATTTTGGTAGTGATCCAGATCTGGGATTTCCGCCATTCGATGATTGTTGTTTTTCAGTCATAGCTATAAAACTAACGGAGATAGAGGCCCTAAGGGTGTTTTCAGGGTCAAGAAATCAATATTTCATTTGAAATTGAATTGATAGGAATGATGTCTTTGGGTGTAACAACAAGTTGGAGAATTGTCCAGCATTGGTGGAGGTTTGTTGTAACCGAGTGCCTCCTGGCTTTGTTATAAACCTGTGGTGGTATTTTCTGTATTTTTTGTTTTTTTGCATAACATTATCTAGATCTTTCAATGTGTGGAATCCTTAACTAAGAAGACCTACAAGACATTATCATAATTACCTCCTCGGTGTTTGCCCCTGTTAGTTTGTTCATTTGTCTGTCCGTCAGCAGGATACCTGAAAAACTTAACATAACATAAACGGATTTTCATAAAATTTGGTGGACAGATAGGCCTTGGGCCAAGGAACAATTGATTAGATTTTGGTGGTGATCCAACCTGGGATTTCCGCCATTAGACAATCATCGTTTTTTAGCCATAATTGTGAAACTAGCAGAGAGAGTTGATTCCAAATCCTAAGGGGATGTTTGCAGGGTCAAGAAATCAGTTTAACTTACACTAAAATTTAAGTGACAGGAATGATGTCTTTGGGTGTAACAAGTTAGAGACTTGTTCAGCGTTGGCGGAGGTTTGCGTTCTCTGAGTGCCTTCTAGTTTCAATTTGCGGCTCAGAGTGCAATAAATTCTCCAAGGAGATAAAGTTACACTCCTGGCTGAAAGTGTGTGTAGGAATCTTCATAACTACCTCTCTTGTCCTGCTCTGGGACTGAGGGCTGAAGCTGGGACTATTTTAAGTCCTAGCCAAACTTCCAACACGATTCCTTGGAGTGATTCTTGATAGATACAGAGACTTCATAAATATAGGCGCGGGTTAGGCTCAGGTATAAATGTCAAATTCTAACTGATGTGCTTCAGTGATATAAAACTTACATTTACATTTTACATCTTAGACATTTAGCTGATGTTCTTAGGGTGGCTTACAATCAGTACAACAGTAGAATCAGTTTCAATTCCTACTTCACAAAAATGACAAGTAACCAATAGCAAGGAGTGCAAGGTTCAGAGCCATAGTTCCCTGACAGATAGTCCCTCAGAATCCAGACAAAGACAGTATTGCACCATACATGTTTGCAGATCTTTGCTGATGTGAATAATCCCGAGGCTGGGCATGGATGGTGCCATTACTAAGAGACCGGTGCTCAAGTCAGTGCTGACTGGAGTGAATTGAGTAAATTCTATAAAAGTAAATGCAGAAGTACTCAGAGATTGAACATGTGTTGAGGATATATAACATAAATTTATGAGTGAGTGAGTGAGTCAGTCACTGAATGAGGATGCTTTGCTGGATGTGTACTTTGGGGATTTTGATTACCAGCCAAAATGTATCACTTTTTTTCACTAATAGATGTTGAAATGGCTTTTGATTTTCAGCAAGCAAACTGTGAACCCTTGTCTGCCCATTTTGGTTATGACTGATTCACTTGAAGACGTCAGCACTTCACTTACAAATCCTCTGAAAAGAGGTCAGCGAGGACCTTGATGTATTTTTATCAATTCCAAGCTTAGAGACTGCAGCGGTTGTTATCCATGCTCATTTTAGATTTCTTTTTTTCACAGCATTGCTGTTAATATTGCAGTGTAAACACTTTAACCTAGCTTCTGCCATCTATCCCCTGTGGGCCAACTCTTTTAGAACTGCCTGCCTCTTCTCATTATCCACCAAGGGGACTGATCTGTGCCACAATCTACCTCACGGTGCTGTGCATTTCTGACTGTGGCTGTATGTATATGGTTCAAAGATGTATATCAGCTGTTCAGAATGCATTATTATATTATACATTATTAGAGAGCGCAGCCACCCCAGCCACAAACTGTTTGAATTGTTACCATCTGGCAAATGGTACAGAAGCATCCGGACCTGAACCAGCAGGTTCAGGGACAGCTTCTACCCCCAGGACATAAGACTTTTGAACACTTGAACCACCCCCTCCCCTCCAGAAACACACACACACACACACACACACACTCACCACACATGCATACGTGCATACATGGATGCTTACTTCTTCATTCATTTGTTTACTTGTTTACATTGTTGTGGCTAGCTCTAGGCTCAAGAATTTCATAGCTAGCATTATCTGCTTCTCGCTGTTTTGTTGTGCTTATGACAATAAAGAACCTTGAACCTTGAACCTTGAAAGAATGGGAATGAAAAGACAACATTGCGCTAAGCTTATTTGGAGATATGTAATTGATGAGATGGTGAAAGGAAAGAAAGAGCCTGTGAAAATGAACAAATTGATGTAAGCTTTGCCGATATAGAAACAGGTATCACTGCAGATGCATATAGCATCAAATTCATCAAAACACACAAGCATACAATCTTCCATTTTCTGTTTTCTTTTCTTGTGGTTATCTTCCAGTTCTTAGAATCCATGTGTGTATGAAGTGTTAACAAACAAATCAAATGAAGGAGGACTTTTCTTCTTCCCTCCAGGGTAAAAGCATCAGAAGTGTAACAGTCATGATTGAGATCTAGAATACAAAAATAAAACAGCCATCTGTTTGCCCCCTTTTATCAACATTATACGAGACAGAGATCTTTGTCGCTGTTTGATCTTTTAAATCGTATATGTCCATATGTCAGCTTTAGAGCTGAAAGGCAAGAGAGGTGGGGTGAAAAAAAATGCACAAAATACATACATGAAAGGCTTATAAAACTGATAAACAATGGTTGTTTCTGGGTGAAGCAGCAGCATGCTCAAAGTCAGAGTGATAAGATAGAAAATCAGCACAGCCCAACCAAAACACATGTGAGCTTTAGCTGTCATGGAAACAAGATAAGATAATCAGAGGCAAAAATGGTCCTAGAGGACGGGATCATCCATGCCCTCTGGAGAATGAACATGAAATAGCACATAAAAACAGGTTCTGGGGGTTATTCTTAACCTTACTCGAGGTTTCTGACCACTGTGATCTACAACAGCTGCCCTAGCTCTCTCACTTTCTCAGCTTGGATCTGAAATAGCCTTTTAAGCTTGTTACAGATATTACAGAGGAGCTGCTTTGGAGAAGATACCATACATGAATGATAATGTTTGAGCGTAGAGGCACATATGCATCCTCCATCACTAGGCGGTTTCGTGTCGTTGCGAACTTGGCTGGTTAAAGGACCACGCTTTGCCATTTTATTTGGTTTTGTTACACATTATTTATATAGAAAAATAGATTAGGATGCAGAGAATAACTATTTCCCATCTGGGCACTGTACTTAGATAAGTAGAGAATGTTTTCTTTAATAAACAAAAAACTTAAGCATACTGTACAGTAGTTTATCAGTTTGACAGCTGGATAATAGTGTCTTAGCCCAGAATTTATTCTTTATCCCCATCACATTCTTATTCAACTTTCTATTGTTGTAAGAATAAAGTAACTGTGCTAGTGTATGCTTGTGCAAGCCAATGCAGTGTTTAATCTTCTACTGTTTTATCCGTAGTACTGTATTCTGTGATCTTCCTTTAGGAGATCACTAGATTGAGATACTTGTTACACAAACAGTAGCTTAATAAGCGTTCCAGCAAGTCCTGTCTCATTGTATTCTCTAGTCCTGTAATATGAAAATCTATTAACATATATAAATGTATATATTGCCTATTATGCATCTAGGAACTGTAGCATCTTAATTTATATTCAGTTAAGAGAAACATTTTAGTTAGGTTATATTCTGTGCTGTATGTTTTTCCTGTGCCACATTTTATTTTTATGGAAATAGAATATGCTTTCCTTCCCTCTTATCCTAAATCCATTTCCAGGATTAAATATTCATCGCGTATGGCTTTTCAGTGTGCCTGGTGGTTGGGGCTGTACAGAGTTTTTTTTTCAGCAGGGACATAGACGCTACCACCCAGGGAGGACTGGCATGATGCACAGACCCACAATCAAACCAGGATTCCTCAGCTGCTGTGAGCTGTGGGACACCCCGCTCTCTACCTCCAGTTCTTCTGCTCCTTCTTTAATAGAATAGCCTGCAGTCCAGAGACACACCAACACCCACAGATAGCTCAATCCACTGGAGGTGAGGCAGATCAAAAGATAGCCGGGCAGAGGTCTTGGGAAGACATCCCCTCCATCCAGCCCCTCTTCCACTTTCGCTTAAAAAAAAATCATCAAATCCAAAGAGCACAATCACGTCTTTAAGGAAGACAGCCTATTTGTATTCTAGGCTCCCACTGTGTCTCCTCACGTGTGACTGAGTGCGAGTGAACGAAGGGGAGTGAGCAAGAAGGGAGGAGGAGAGAAAGAGGGAGGGAGTGCGTGTGTGTGTGTGTGTGTGTGTGTGTGTGTGAGAGAGAGAGAGAGAGAGAGAGAGGGGAAGGATGAATCTAATGCGTTGCAGCAGAGAACTGTGACAGACCAGGCATTTATTTGAGCAGAGACTGCTGCTGTAGCAGGAAGGACGCAGCAGCAGCAGCGCTCAGCACCGCTCTATCACTCAGTGCCTCCACCGCAGCTGAGACAAGGTGGACACGAAGAGGGGGAGGCGCAGGGGAGACACACAGGGAGCCACAACACCTCTCCAATGCCACCAGCAATACGATTTCTGGAATACTGTGTTGACTTTTTCAGCCTTGCCTTGCAGCACATCAGATCCCCTTTCCTCCTCCTCCTACTCTTCTGTCCATCTACTACCCGCTCCTCTGTGTTTGATTGTGAAGGGGGATTCATGCCAAGGGAAAACGTGGCTTGAATAAGAATCGGCGCCTGTCTCTCTACAGGTCAGACATTAGTACCAGCACAAGACTCCAGTGGCATTCTGCACATCACTTCGAGTCTCCTGTGAGGACTCCCTCTGCGATCTCCAGGGGTTGTTTCACAGCTCTGTGTCTCATCTCAGTGGAAAGAAATCAGAGGAGTTACTGCTGTTGAGAAGTACAAATGACAAGTTGTGCTCCAGACTAGGCCTCCAGCTATTTTTCTTTTCTTTCCCTCGACACAGCTGTATGCAAAGAAAAACTCATTAGCTCTATTTTCTATAATATTTTAGGATTTTCTGTTTTATTTTTGGTTGATGTGGAAAAAACAGTAAGAAGAAAAACAAAAGAAGTCATTTTTTTTTTGCAATCTAATAAGAAGAACACAGCTACAGTATTCACTTTTGCCCCAGTTGTGCTGTTGGTGCGTATTGTGCATGCGTCCTGCTGAGGGCTTCTGAGGGAAGACTGTGTCAGAGCCCAGGACTGAGGTTTGACACCCACCGGTAAGTCATAGAAGTTGTCAACTTTCAGAAACTCTGGCTGCTGGATAGACCATGTTTTATCATCACCACTTCCACCATCAGTGAGTTTATGTGAATTTTCATGACGTGGTGAATGACAACAGGGTTTACACCTCAGATATCAGTATAAAACCAAACCAGTCTGAGGGTTTGTGAACTGTTCAAAAATGTATTTTTTGGGAAGTGTTGTGGCAGTGACAGAAACCATACATCTATTACCCATCGAACTCACCAGACCGGACACTGGCTAAGGTTTTGGAGGAAATTATACTATTAGACAATGGAGTATCATGTTGCATACTGCATATTTTATTGTATACAGAGGTGAATATGCAAGACTTGACAGATTCAAGAGTTTCATCATGCTGGTTCACTCCATATTATTACTATTTTTAGTCATTCAAGCAGAGGTTGATGCTTGACAATTACAGTCACATAAAACTGACAAACTTAAAGCAGGACTACCTGATGTATGGGCAGGCCTCTCCACCAAGATCAACTTGTTGTGATTTTGTTGCTACGCTGCAGTTCCCCTCTGTGAGTTTAATCATGGTACCTCCCAGGAAGGCCATGTTTTACCATTGTTTTGACAATGCATACATGAAACATGTGTTCAGCTTGTCTTTTGGAATTTTCTGCTGCCTGTGCTGTTGGCTGCACAGAGCTGTTATATTGAATTCCCACACTGTCAGAGCTTTAACTGGTGGAACAGTTGTGCAAGCAAACACCTCAGTTTATTATAGAACAGATCAAAGTCTATCTGAATATCTCAGGTTTTTCAGCAATTTAAGTAGTATCACTAAAGGCAACCCCAGACAGGGAATGCATTTGTGTGCTACTGGTAAAAGGCATACTGTTTGAACGCTCACTGTGTGAATACATAGACCTCTGCATGTGATATTTACTATTTGGGTTGCCAAATGTATTATTGCTTTGTTCTCAGAGAGATGAACATTATAACTTCTCTCTACTCCACTGGAAACACGTATACCTCATTGTGTTAATTACCAGCATCATGATCAGCCACGTGGTCCATATCCAGTCAACTTGATGCCATTCACCAGTCTCTGCCCCCCGTTCTGTCCTGCCTAACCTGAATATTGTATCAACCATAATTACACATTACTGTAATTGTCATGTACTAAACTGAGACTGAGACTGAGGATACGGCACACCATACGCTGATGGCCTGTGTCCTGGAGGACTGGAGTACCAGTGGTGGGTGGTTTCTATTTACCGCAATCACACTCCTCTGTCACCCACAGGCCTATTGAGATAAGAGGGAGCATTGCACACACATTTAGATTACGCCATCCTTTGTTGGTCTGCAATCAGGGCCTCTGAGATGCTGGACAAGTGCTTTACCCCTGGGAGAGCCATGTGGTGATGAGGCATGTGTGCACAACCCTTGATGCCACTTGTGATTCTTGAGGCAGAGAGGTGATGATGATAGGCTGGTAATTGCTGCTGATTAAGATATTAGAAAAAGCATTCACCCATGCATAATGAAATTATATGCGTCATCAAAATCAGAGCAAACACACTTCAGTTAGTTCAATTGATAAAGTCCTTCCATCAAGACAGGATCACTTGAAAAAGTGAACCGCATTTGATTCCATTCACTCGCCATTCATTTTGAAAGGGAGCTTTTCACATGTCATTGTAGTAAATGGCACTATGTCTGTCTAAATTGAATATATGAATGAATGATTGTGAGTGCACAACAATATTGTAATCACACACTGGTACATATTCCCGATCAATACTGTTTAGCAATCAGATACAATTTTGGAAACTGCATATTCTACATACTATGGCAAAATAACACAAGATTGCATAATATTAGTTCTATTTCCTTCTCAGTAAACCCCAGACTGTACTAAACCAGCCCTATGGGGAACTTAGCATGCCAGCCATGAACAATAGACTGTCAGCCATTCTTTTGAAGCTTAATCCAGCACAAATCCCACACCAAAAACATTAGTCTCAGGAGCAAGCATATGTGCCATATATTATTGAACAAGGAAAACAATAGGAACAGCATCAAAAACAAGCTAGAAACAGGAGCACACTGGTGGACCTCAAGAGTGAGCCACAGCTGGCTTTTACCTAAATCTACTGATGTGTACTCATGTTACAACACTGTTAACTATCAAACAAATACTTGAAATACATTTCCTGCCACAGCAGATCAAATGTCGCTTTTGTATTTATTCTTTTATACACACATAGGACTTCCATCCTAAGAAACCAATTATCTTTGTTTAATCCAATTTATTAACACAGCTTTTCACAAAATGGAATGTTACCATGTGCAACAAATGACATGAATATAGAAATAAAAGATGGAAAAACATCAGAAACAAGCACTGTGTGTGTGTGTGTGTGTGTGTGTGTGTGTGTGTGTGTGTGTAGTTGCATGCGTGCCCCCATGTGTGGCTTCTTGCCATACCTGTTTATTTCCAATAGTACCGTTATTCTAAAGTGTCCAATTGCAATATGCCAAAGTGAATGTATCTCAGGTTAAAAGGTGCAGTAACATCATACAGCAGCCTTTTGACCTGACCCTATAGGAGCTCCATGAGATATGCAATTTATTCAATAACGGTCTCCTCGGACCTACACTTGCAGATGTTTCTGTGTGCTTTCCAGTGCTTATCTATGCACCACAGTCTCCCTTGTGGGACAGTAAAGTGGCAGGTATCGCAGGCTGTCAGGGAGCAGGGGAGAGAGAGAGAGAGAGAGAGAGCTGACCTCTTCACTCCTTTTCTATGTGCCTTGCTGATGATGGTGCTCTTGCCAGCTTGGCACTTGTAGTGTGGAACAGGTGCAGAGAGATTTGGGGACTTTAAACTGGAAGCCTTGTTGAATGGCTCTGTCACTGCAAAAGGTAGCCAGAGAGAGAAACAAGCCAGCTTTATGCAATGACATGTTGCTCTGAGGACAGTGGACCTTGGTTAAAAGGCTCAGTGCAACCACACTGACTAGCTCTGTAATGTCATATTCTAGCTTGTCAAGTATGTAGTGGCACCAGATGAAGTGGTGTGGTTGTGTTTGGGGCATACGTACACCTAGTAGCGCATATGTTGCTGTTTTCCAAGTTAAAAGAGCAGTATTCTTTAATTCAGAGCAGGCGTCTTGTGGAGAAACTGAAGATGAAGATGGGTGGCTCATTCACTGGTTCCCCATAAAGTCGTAGAAAGCTTCATCCATCTTCATATCACAAATCTTCATCTGCCTGGTGCTTAGCAAAGCACCAGGCAGATGAAGTACATGCAGAGAGTCGACCAAAGTAAGATTCAAGCTTGGACTTGATGAATTATGGCATTCTTGCTCAGCCTCTCTGCCCACAGTCTTAACAGGGATGGTCATAGACGGTAACTATGGCCCTTGATGGATGGAGTCCCAATAGAGCCTGTTATATGCATATCACTAATGGATAATTATCTGTAGGGGCTGTTAGAGCCGCGATATACCAAATGATAGCAACCCAGCAGAGCACTGATTGAAGCTACATGCATTCACCACAGAATGTAGATCATTCCTCTTAGAGGCTGAACCCAAATGACAGATTACGGGTCAGGAAGGGTCGTAACATTTGAGAACTAGACTCTATAAATTTATTATATAGCATTAATATAATCTTTAAATCAATCATTCAAACAAAGGATTCTTTTCAATTTAAAGCTACAGTGCTGAACTTGTAGGCAACTTCCACAGACATAATCGTTTCCAGATTGCCGATTTCAATTCTAAACCAAACGAGACATGTTTAGAATCTTAACAACCTAGCAGGACAGGTCCTCCCTATGCTGGTGCAGACAACCCCGAGAAAGGTCTCTTCCCCAGGCATCCTTTGTACCTGCTGCCATCTGGAGTAGACATTTGAGAGCGTAGGCATGTCTGCACGGGTCAGGCCTGCCCTAATTAGTATTTCATCATAATTACACCCAGACTGCAGACTGACAGCTCTATTTAAATCTGGTGTATTGCTGCAGGTAGATAGTGATTGTGTGAATGGCAATGATATCAACCCCATGTCAGTGGGAGATAGGACTTACGCCTGGTAGGAGTTCATACTCTAATGTTTAGGACATTTGAAAAAGAAACAAGACAACATGATGAATAATGTCATTGATGGCTGAACTGTGGGGCTGCAATGATTATTCGACATTATTGACAATGAAAAATCATCGATTGGTATTTCCCACTGACAATTTGTCATCAGATACTCAAGCCTACTTCCTCTCACTTTTCGAAAATGGCTGATACACGCAGCAGTTCTGAGGATGATGAGCCCTCAAATAAGCCTTGAAAACAAAGCAAAGTATGGAAATGTATGGGAATGTAGTAATGTATTGAGGAGTATGTAGTGGGACTGGGGATGGGGATGGGGATGGGTGGAGCAGGGGGGATTTTGGAGAAAGTGGGGGGTTGGGATGGGATTGGGGAGGGGGTTTACAGTCTATTAATCTAATTTGTCCTTTCTCTGAGCTAGGGTTTTTGATCACAGAAAGTTATGTAGTAACATGACTGAATTGGCTTACTAAGACAGCACAACGAGCTTGCCCGACATGTCAAGCCAGCCAGAATAAATAAGGATAGGTGTGCCTAGTGGTGCATGAGCCATTCAAAAGCCCCAGTAGCCTAAATTATTTGCAGAAAACACATCGAATCGAGTGTTGCTTGAATTAAGCAACACTCTTGTCCAATTCTGAAGATGAATAGTGTCCCCTGACTTATCTGAGGAATTTGCACAAGTGACTTAACTCAGCCAACACTGAATAAATCCTAGTCCTCAGTTCCTCTGCTGCCTCTATTATGAGTTTTATCATTTCATCCTTGATTGAGGGTATGTACGGGTCAGCACTGCCTGTAGCAATGTATAATATTGTCATGCCATATCTGGTTTTCTTGCAGCCAGTAATGGCCAAAAAATAATAATTCAAATCAGGAAATACCGCACACAACTCAAACAGGTTCAAATGTGAAAGAAATGTATCGTAGAATGAGTGCAATGTCCAACGGATACAAATTTAGAAATGCTGATGATGGCCGAGGGCTGAAACACATCAATCTAAATGTCGGTCCAATCTTACTATGTTATCATTCCCTCTCACAAGGTAGACTAAGTTTAATCATAAACTTCATCAACAGTTTTCATGCTTATTGCCTCATATTTCCTCTTACATCCAATCTTGCTCTACTGTAGTTGCTGTCCAGATGACCAGTTGATAACAACTGATACAACTTGATAAAATGTTCTGCTCTTATATCTAAGAGCAGTATGCCAGCCCCAAGCAATGCAGTGAAGAAATGTGTACTATGGAGTCAAATTACAAAATCCACACCACAGTTACATTTTTTACCTCAACCAAAAAGACACAAGTTACACAGAGTGAAGTCATATATTTACAGTATTCTTCCAAGGTAAGAAATAAAGTAGTAGTATTAACATCACAGTATGTAATGACACCAATGGAATTGGCAAGTCTTGGGAACTAGTAAAGTAGATGAAAACAAATCACAGATTAAACCATGAGAGGATTGCGCTCTCTCTCTCTCTCTCTCTCTCACGCACACACAATCACAGACAGACACACACACACCCTCTAGGAACTTTCCCTGACCTTCTCCACTCTCTCTCCTGTATAAACCTTAGGCTGTTGAATCATCTTATGAGCCTAATTTAAAATATATATATATATTAATTGGACATAAATCTCATGCACAACTTCCTAGCATAGACACACAAGGAAAAGGATCAAAGGATCATCTCTTCCCTGGCTTAAGGACTTTTGTGCTGGGTTTTTTTTTCAGTTTTATTTATGTATTGAACAAGTCAACATTTTTCATGTAAGTTATAGTGGATTTCTGTGGATTTCTTTTTTTACTAAGCGTTTGTTAGCGTTTGTTATCAATTAATGCAGTTGCATGTGTAAAAAATGCCGATGCTACTAACCTGTGCGCACAAGCATTTTGCATGTGGACATGAGACAGACTCTTGGCAGGCGACTTTTGGTGCATTTGACCCAACTGATATGTATTTTGAGGAATGGTAATGGTAGGGCGCGAAAAAGGAGTAGGAGATTATTGAAATGGATCACTCCCATCGATTTGCTAAACTGAAACTTGCATAATTGTGCATGGCAATTAATCACCACACAATAAAAGTGTGTGGAAGCACATCCAAACTTCTCACCCTGACAAAACAACGGCTGCTGGGGGCAAAACAGATGTCAACCAAGTCATATTTATTATTATTAAAAATGATAATAATATTTATATTATTTTATCACTGCTAGATGGAGTGAAAAAACGAACTGGAACCTCTGACCAAGAGGAGTCATGCCGTACACACATTGACAAAACCCTGTCAACCATTCATCTCCTGACCTCCTGGATCACAGTCTGCTCTCTCTCTCACCTGGTTTCACCTGGTAGACATGCACACTCAGTACTTATATTGTGCCTCAGGTATTCTAATTGGAAATTAGCAACTGACTTGATTTGCATAAGCGGTCTAAATAAATCAGGTGCTAAACTGGAGAAAGCTGTGCTCCTTACGTTTTTTGTACACGGCAGTAATTAGTGAGCCTCTTACTGAATACAGCCCTGAATTGGAAAGTTGGTATCCTCAACTCAACTCAACTCCTTAACTCCACATATCAGATTCCTTTACTGTCTATAGCAATAACACAGAATACAGTCATCCTCCAAAATACTGTAGATTTGCCAAAAGAAATCAGAAAAAGGAAAGCAAAAACGGCCAATTTTTGATGTGCCTTAGTGTTGCAATAAGGGGAGAGGCATGACAGTAACTTTGATTATAAATATTGTTGACATAGGAACAACTCTTGATATTATTAAATACTGCAATATTTACACTTGATACTGTAGCTGAATGAGGTATTGCCATGCCACCATGAGGTATTACCATGCCACAAATACTAATAATAATGATACTACTGTAAATATTGTAAGATATTGTAATGAGGCTCAGAAAGTCATTCATTCCTCAGTAGTGGATTGCTAACAGCTTGAAGCATATGGAGGGGAAATCGCAAACCAGTGTTGCTGGCAATTCAGCAGTGATTATTAAGGAACACCTGTTTGGCTGGCTGGCAAGGCTACTCAGGGTCCTGCTGAATAGCAGCAGGCTAATGAAGGTCTTCTCAGCTTAATTGTTCAGGCTATAAATAGTGACTGATAGAAGGGTAGAGTCTGCCACGCTCATCCCTTTTGTGCCATGCATAGAGTGTGGTGTTGGAGGTTTGTTGGTGTGGGTGTGTGAACAGGGCAGAGGGGGGCAATTATGTAATTGCAAAAATTAACAATTACATAATTGAGTCATGAACAGTAAACTGTAAAATTACATTTTGCTGAAAGGACATATGCTTAAGTGTTTAAGTAAGTCCAGTAGTGAAGGGTGACTAGTTAGAGTCTTCAATAAGCATCTTAGAAGGTAAGTGAGGTAAGTGAAGGTACCATTGTGACAGATACAATTGCATTAGATTAGAAAGGTGAACAGCAGCTTTCAGATTGCAGCTAAGGCCTGTAGTAAAGGTCCCTCTCATCAGCAATTCAAATCATGGCTAAAGTGATTCCTTTTTGCGTTGGCCTACACATTTCCCAGCTCTCAAATTGCCTTTGCTCAGACAGAACCTCACTTTAGGTAAAATTAAATGCAGAACACATTACTAATTGCAACATTACCCACAACTGTATCTCCAAATGACTTTTCTGACAGAAGCACTCAATGAGAACAAAGCAGGTTCATCCTTTTTTTTTTTCAGTTAAATAGCATTTGAAGCATTGCCACTGCAGTGTGAGCCCTGCTGTTCAGGGGTCACCTTCATTGATGTTGTTCAAATGAGTTTGGCTGGCAGTGCTTTCCAGGTCAACTCTTTCGAGAGAGGGAGGTGATAACATCAACTTTCAAATGCCTTAAAGTTTAAGCTAACATCAAAGGAATTGCCTCATTGAAATTTTGTTTCTAGGAGAAAAAACTTAAAACCAATTAGCCTTTGTTGTATAAATTAGCCTTTATGTAATGGTGTCTGAGGCACTGACTTCTAGCACATAGAAGTGAGCTCAGATCAAAAACACCAAATCTTTGTAAATCCAGATGTGAAAGTATTTTTTCAGCAAACATTGTTTTCTTCAGTGATTAAATAGCGCACAAAAAAACCTTACCGTAAACCCTTTATGGTACGTAGTATAGGCACTGATCTAAGTTTCTACACAGAGGTTAGGGAAGGGGGGGGAACAGCGTGGTCAACCTCAGAGATGAAAGAGGGAAAATCAGTAGGATTCACTGCAACTCAACCTGAAAATATGAATAACATAAACGATTGCACCAGCAATCGAGTAAAACAGGGCTGATGTTAATGTCACCTTGCCAGTACCTGAGCTCAGAAGAGAGGTAACCAGCATGGCCTCATGTGAAAGGAGCCAACACAGTTATTATAATATATGCAGGGTATGCACTTGCATTGGGGCCAATGGCCCGAGGGCCTACTCATGAACCAGAGACTCCCATTGGTGTCACAAATTGCTGCACTGCAGAAGAATATGCAGCTGCTATTCTAATTATGATCATGATCATCTAATCATAGTAATTTTGGTTCGTATATGTACTGCATTTATACAGCATTGATATTGACCAGGGGTTCTTATTGATGAAGACATTTACGGTTAGCAGATTCCTTTGTTCCATTTAATCCTTAAATTAATTATTTTGTAGTTAAAAGTGGATCATGAATATTGGATCATGAGATATGTAACCCAACATTGTAGAAACTTTATACTGCGTTCAAAGTAAAAGTAAAGAAAACCTGCCAAACAATCCCTAACCCTATAACATGATGATGGCCTTACACAATCACTCGCTATGTACAGTGTGAAGGTAAAATGTGCCAATGCAAACACCACAGCTGCACAAAAAAGGATAACAAAGAAACATACAGAACTGCCTAGTGCAGAGGCATTCACCAGTGAACACTGAATTGTTTTGTAGCCTTGTTTTTGCAATTACTTCCCAAGTCTCATTTTTACGGACAGCATGTCCATTGGATACTGCTGTAGTGTGTCTTATTAGCCTATAACCAGCCATTTGATTAAATCAGTAGTGTCCAGATGGTGCTTTGTTTATATGTATTGTGAAGGAATCTACTGCTGTGGGATCAATACACTGCTACAACTACTGCTACTAATATGGCAACTCCAACTACATCCAATTCAGGCCAATAATTAAATGTTATATAGGCTGTCTATTATATTGCAGCCTTAGTCAACTTTAGAGATCACATATTTCCTGTATTTTATGCCTGCGGTTCATACAGGCCTGGGCGGCAAATAGCGCCCGGTTTCCGTTGCATGAGGGCTTGGTGTAGTTACATTTTGCTATGTGTGTGTAAGAGAGAAAACAAGGTAGAGTTAGTCAAGCTGTTGACACTGCCTCCAGTTCAGTCAGGTAACATTCATGTCAGTGGATTCACATCAGTGGACACTTAGTAGATTGAAAAAAAAAAAAATCTCCCATGATTAGATACTGAGTAGAACAATGCAAGCTGAGTCGTGTGGCAGAAACACTTATCCCTGCAGCAGAAGTGTACAAGACGGGGTTTGTGTAAGGTCTTAAATAGACTGTCAAACCAGCGCAGTTAGACAATGTGTGTGTGTGTGTGTGTATGCCAGCCATCAGCTGACCCAGCACAGCACACAGCTTGCCCAGTCTGAATTTGTTTTCCCCATTAAAAAACAGAATTAGCAATTGACTCTTCATCTTTCACTATTATGCCTTCTAAAAGAGGCAAAAAAACCCAACATGACTAAAGGATGCCATGCCTTTATAATTCTGTTTAGTGTAGTGTAGTGTCACCCTGAACATTTTCCTACACAACCTTTTGCTCAGGTTTTTGGTTTTGTATTATACATGCATTTTAAACATGCAGGTCTGTGTGTGTGTGGAGCCGGTCTGCATTCCCTTTGATGTTCCCCTCTCTTTTTCTGTCTCCCTGTGCAAGGGTATTATTATCCTGTGGGTATAGATACAAGGCTCACGCTTACTTCAATGTGTAAATAGACAACATCACATTTTTACAACTGTTTCATTTTAAGTGAACATTCATTGGCAAGCACAGTAATGAATAATTAACATCTACTGAATTAGTACCAGATTGTTGAAATTGTCAGATTGTATTTTCCAAAAGGAGAAAAAATTTTACAAAAATAAGAAAAAAGTAGAAAAAGTTTTACAAGGTACTGAATGCAATACTGAAGGCAAGTAAAAGAATGCACTTAGACACTATATGATTCTGACATTAAGTTTTCATTTCTGTCAATATCAAGGAATGCAAGCATTTTCGCAAAAACAAGCAATCACTTCCGAAGGCCCAGAGACATTGATAGGTTGATTGATTCTGTGCCTTTGACAATAATTGACCTGACACCTAATGCCTGACACAGGAGATACTGTCCACTGCATAATGAAAGAAGGGTTGCCACCCATCCCATATGGAATCGTCCAATAATGAAGAGCAAAATGTTGCGTCGAGTCAATGCACAACTGGTTTGTTCCATATTTCCCAACTTGAATGATAAAAGTGAGAATAACACAATTATTAATAATATTATTATAAAACATGACAACAGAGCAAATTTGATAGCACAAACTAGAGCAGTCTCTCCCCCTACTAGCTTACTGTGTGTGATGGTGTGTGTGTCCACATTGACTGCATGTTAGGAGTCGCTAGCAGGCAGCGGGAGTCGGACACAGATTTAAAAATGGCCTCTTCCCCCTCTTCAAACCCTCCTGTCAAACACAAGAGTTTTGCAAAAATATTGGCGTGAATGGGAAGCCGAATATCTGTGGCTTCACAGTGTGGGAGAGAATTATACAAGCCGAATTGCAGAATGTGCCACGGGGTATTTTCTGTCGCCCATGGAGGAGAATGTGACGTTAACATGCCTCAGGAAATGGCCAAATGGTCAAAATGCAGAGTCCAGAGAGACTCAAGCAGAAATTTCACAATTTCTGCTACCACAGGCATCACCAGAAGCTGATACAGTAATGAGATTACACTTGTTTTTATGTTTGTATTTTATGTTTGGAATATGATTTGAGAAACAGGATTTTAGGTGTCTATTTGACTACGTCATCATAATGACATTGTAGTACTACACACTGAAAGTGCAACATACTATTTAGGCCTATTGCAGAAAACGTGCTTTTTACAATATTATTGCTACTTATATTGTTTACAATCTGCCACCAATGTAATCCTGTTAATGAACAAAATAATTAATAACAATAACAATAATAACAACTAAACAATGCTTAACTAATCATGGAAATGACAATGTTCCTGTCTCAGTGTTTTTTAATAAGTATTGGAGCAGATATTAGTTATTACATTCTTACACAGGAGGGAACGTGTTCCTTATTGTCATTTTATGAACACTCAACAAGCATTCAAGTGATCCTCATAAAGTGGCAACTTTACTGTCAGTCCCTCCAGGATTTCACAGAGTGATGAGTGATTATTGCAAACAAAAATGCTTGATTTGATATATTGTTCTCCAAAATGTGTATGTACTCTATGTGTTTGCAGTGAAATTGCACACACTGGTAAAACTGGTAACATTTTCACATAAACAAAGGTCCACCTGGTGCATATGCACAAGATGATAATATTTGGGTTTGGTTGGTCAGGTAGGAAATGTCAGAACCAATGTGTTCTGAGGACGAAAATGTAGCTATATAATTGAAACATTTGTTAGTGATGTGTGGTTTGACACCTGTTTGGGAATTATTGCGCAATAATTCCTGTTACTGATGTTTCATGCACAAACATAATGCCTTGTTTGCAGGTGAAAGGTCAGTCACAATTCTTAAAGTCAGGTATCACTCTCTTGCTTGTAGTACACTGACATGTTTACCACATTACAAAGGCTGGTAAAACAGGGAGTAATGTCAAAGCATTCACTTGGAGGAATGTTTCTCTTTGCTCAGCCTACTCCGGGCAGTTTGTTCACCATTATCACAACATTCAGTCCATTCACTCAGTTCACAATAGCGAACATGTTGAAGAACAGCAGAACTTTGAGCGAGCCACCAACAGCTATTATCTAATGAATGTCACAGATAAATATTTTTGACACATACCAGCACTGTGAATAGCAGCTTTCTGAAACTCACTCCTATCACGGCTGTTTGAAGGAAATATGAAAGTTAAGACCAGCTCCAGGTCTAATGTAAACTCACGACAAGAGAAAGGGCAAATAAACAGTTCATAACTGCAAAACAAAAAACTTTCTTACCAGAAATAATTCCCCTTTATTCATTGTGTGTTCTACAAATAACATTGTTAGGCAACATTTCCCTAATGAAAATATAGAATAGATATTTATAGGTAAGGTTGACAATCAGTTTGAAGCAGTATAAAGCCTCACATTACTGTTTTTATCTACAACAATACTTTAAATGACAGACCCATAGAGATGATGGAAAACATTTTGAACTCCATTCCCCCCCTGCCTTTGCTGAGAGGCTGCAAGGATCAGCCATTTTACACTTCAGAGGGCTTCCACACACAGGCATACATATGGATAATAATTTCTATAGGCACAATTTATAAATAGCTGTACTGTGCTCTATGTAGACGCTTGTGCTTTCAAGTTTATGAAAAGTCTACAGTTTGAAGCACACTTCTTCCATATGTGTGATGATACTGTACAGATAGCAAGTAGTAGCAGTAGAGATAGCAAATCATGCAATTATGTACAAAACAAAATCTATCCAAAAAGTAACTGATAATCAATAATAAATCAGATTAGTTAATTGAAATATATTAGCCTAATAATATATTAAGCAAATATGAATCATATTTACACACATAAAAATATTCTTTAGGTGGTAATCTAGTGAGTCTCTGGCCTTAAAGTAGCCTTTGGCCCAGATAGAACTAGAGAACACAGGCTTTGGTTTTCAGGTAATAGTCACTCTAGCGATAGAAATTGAAGTAGCCATGCTGAATGTGAAAGCTGACAATAAAAGCCATTGACAGTGGTAAATGAATGGGAATCATCAGGGAAACTGGGACCTTTGTCTCACTGTGTTTCCCATTGATTTTGCATTGGTAGTGGTTAGATTTTGCTGATCCCAAAGTCCTCACCTTGGGTACAGAAGCCAGAGAGCCAAGTGACTTCCCAACACAGGCTCCACTACCACATTAAAATGAGTAATTCTAGTTTAATGGGGGTCTTCCTGTGCATTACCCTGAGCACTCTGGCTAAATCATAAGAGGTAGGATGAGAGAGACCCTTGTTTGGATTACAGAAGAGGATGTAAAAGAAACGAGGTGCTCGCATCCTTGGAGGTGGCTTTGAAATAAACCTCTTTCAGAGCAGTGGGATGCCTGTGTGTGTGTGTGTGTGTGTGTATGTGTGTGTGTGTGCGTGTCCTCTCTGTTTGTATGTTTTATTGTGTGAATACACACGTGTGTTAGAGAGAGAAAGAAAGAGGCGGAGAGAGGAAGTGCATTTATATAGCCGCTAAAGCCTTGACTAATTAAGCTATAATCTGCACCCATTTCCACAGTGAATTTACAGCCAGGCCTGCTCTAGGGAATCCAAGGGGTTTCACTATTCAGCCAGAGATGTGCTCCTTGCCTCGTACACAAAGTGTAAATAAAAAATAAAGATGCTACTGCTTTTGTTGGATTTGTTTTAACCTTTCAATGTGAATTTCAGGTGTGTTATCTTATTTATTAGCTAGCTATTTGTTTGGTCTGTGCAAGTACAATCATGTGTTGCACGTATCTGTCTAAGCTGGCATGCAGAGGTGGACAATAATATATCAAAATGTATCAATGTTACGAATTGCAAATACATGCTCATCAAAAGTCTCAAAATAAATTACAAAATACTGGTGTCAGTAAGCATATTTGATTGAAATTTATGTCATTTATGTGGATGACAAACTGTGAAACAATTCTAGACTTTGACATTATTATTTACAGATTGCACATTACTATAATAACTGCTCATTCATAGCAAATACAATTAAGTTTATAAGTATGATGGTGTTTCACTGGCGACTGTCACTGATCGTGGTCGATAAAGGTCATAGATTACTTAATGGCTCTTTAATGTAGAGACTTTGACATTAGGTAAAAATCGAATCCAAAAATGCCAAGTTGACACTTTTGACCTTGTGGAAAACGTTGCTCCCAACTTCTCAAGGAAGTGAGCACAGAGAAGCATCTTTAGAGTTTAAGTTGGGCTGTGTGCTTGACGTCGCACGCACAATCAATTAAGACACCCAGCTGTTCATTTCCCCCTCTGTTTCAGCTGGCTCTGTGTTATATGTAGATTGTTGAGCTGTTTGGACATGATGCAGCATCCTAGCAATGAATCAAGGGGCTTCCCAATCACTCTCGCTCGTGCTCTCAGTCAAGTCATCCTCGGTTGGCAAGTAGACTTCTGGGATCTTTATCTGTCTGTCCCCTGTCCTTGTTCTTTTGTTTTGCATTCGCACTTCGGCGGTTAGACGTTACATCAAAGCGCCATGTAAAAGAAGACACACAAGAATGCCTATTGAGAGAGACCCATTGAGAATACTGTGAGTGCTGCAGTGTTGAGTTTTCTCTACTAAAAATACAGGTGTGATATCTTCTCCCTCTCGCAAGTGCATAACAAGGCCCCAGCAGATATTCCCAGCAGGAGCGCATCAGACAAAGAGAGAGAGATCAATAGTGCTTAGTGCTTAATATTCTCCCCATAAATTATAGCAGTGTCATGGGACCTGGCAGTTGTCCTTGTCAGAGCTGTGAGAGGCCACAGGCTAAAATTACAATATGCTTTCTTCATTTTTTTGTTGAGTTTTATTTGTTTGTTCTGTGTTTTTTGACTACTTTATATTGATGGTACTTTGTCATTTTAAACAATCAAAGTTACCATGTCATGTAAGATGCCATTTGTGAGAAAATATTCTGTGTTGACTTACAATATGTTCTTCAGTCTGTTCAGTATGTACTTCAGCAACACAACATTGACTCAGTACAGGATTCCCACTCTTCAACTATATATTTCCAGGATTGATCAAATACTGATAATCATTTCAAATTGCCTAACCTTTAAGGCCCAGTCAGGATCAGAGTTCATCACCCCTTGTACCACCACTTTTGCCCCATTGCTGTCTTTGTTTATACATTGGACTTAAGACAATTATTTTCACCCTCATGCAAAGCCCTCACAAGCTTTTAATCCCTGTTGATTTTTTCTGCATTTGATTTTTTTTTTGTCACTAATCTACACACAATAATCCATAATGTCAAAGTGGATTTTTGTATTTTAAATATTTTTACAAGTTAATTGAAATTGAAATGTTTTTAGTCACTAAGTAACCCCTTTGCAGTGCAATTAAAGTGCATCCAAATTCTTTTGCATGTCCTTGAGATATCTCTACAACTTGGTTTTGAATCCACTTGTCACCAGTTAAATTAATTGGACATGATTCAGAACAAAACACATGTCTGTTCCCAACAGTTCCCCAGATGAAAGTGCACATCACAGCAAAATTCTACCACAAAGTCCAAGGAACTGTCAAGAAAAGAATTTCTAAAGTCTTGCTATTTCACAACAGCACAGTCGGATCCATCATTAGGAAAAGGGAAAAAAATATGGAACTACCCAGACTCCAAAAGCCGGTTGTCTGATCAAACTGAGCAACCGGGCAAGAGGGACTTGGGTCAGTGAGGTGACCGAGATCTTCAGAGTCTGCAAGTTGCTGGAAGAACAACAGTCAGTGCAGCACTTCATAAATGCGAGCTGTTTGGCAGAGTGGCCAAAACCAAGCCAATCCTGAAAAAAAACAAATGACAGCTTTGGGCCACATGTATAAACGATACACATGCAGAAAAAGTATCCATACACCACTTCCGACTCAAAAATAAGAATTTATATTAAAAAAAAGAAGAAGGTGCTATGAAAATGTGTATACCTAAACACATGCTTTACAACTTACATACACAGACTTTTAGTGTGATATAGCAAAATGGCAAAGAGAGGGACATTTGAATCTTCTCAGTGCACCATGTTAAACTAGTATGTGTACAATTAACATCATTTTTCTACAAGCCTAATTTTATTCTAACTAGAGTAAATAGGTTTACATATTGTAACCCAAATCATACAGTTTGTGGAATCAGAATATCACACATGAAAAATCAGACCTACATCTTTATCAATAGGCAGCTCACAAAATATAGTAATGCCTAATGGCTGTGTGTAGCGATACAATGGCTGCTTTGATGCTGTTAGAGGATGTTGCTAATGCAAGACTAAGGCGAGAATCAGACTGTGCTGATTTGAAAATTTTATTATTATTATTTAATTATTATTTATTTTGTGACTTACGGTTGTGTGTCCTATGAAAACGCTGGAATTCAAATCCTGGTCGCCGACATTGAAGGCAATCGTATATGTCCATCCACCTCCCCGACCACAACACCCTTACTAGCCACCGTGCTACTTAAATGTCACACTACTTCCTGTTTATAGTTGTGTCTCCTTCACGTAACCGTATTGTGCTGGGAACACGTCAATGTAACACTTTTACCTTCCACCAACACATAATTCGCTGTTAACATGTCGTGTTCATTTCACGTTTTTCTGTGAGATCAGTGTGCATTAGGCTTATGCACATGTGCAGTTTCACAATGATTGAGATTTATAAAAGGAACCATGCGTGAACACTGCATAAGCAGGTTTTTGCAAATCTGACAAAAACTGTGTATGCATGTTTACAATTTTGTGCATACGCATATTTTTAGTCCTAAATCTACACAGAGTTTTATATATCTGGCCCCTGGAGTTTGCAAAAAGGCACGTGGAAGACTCCAAAAATATGAGGCAAAAGCTTCTGTGTTCTGATAAAATGAAAATTTAACTCTTTGGCTCTAATGCAAAGCATTATATCTGTCAGACACCGGGCACCGCTTATCACCCATGTAACACCATCCCTACTGTGTAACATGGTGGAGGCAGCATCATGCTCTGAGGGACTGGCAGACTTGTAAGGATAGAGGGCAAAATGAATGGAGCCAAATAGAGTCAAATTCTTGAAGAGAACCTGCCTCACAGTGCCAAAGACCTTGGGGATTGGGGTGCAAATTTATGTCCCAATAGGAAAATTACCCTAGAGCTAAAAATCAACACTGGAATGGCATCAGAAAAAGAATCTAAAACGTCCTTCAGTGGCCCAGCCAAAGCCCACACTTGAGTCCCATTGGAAATCTGAGAAACGACTTAAAGATAGCTATTCAAGATGCTCCCTATCCAACTTGACCGAGCTTCAGCAAATCTGCAAGCTAAAAATTTTTTTTTTCATTTTTTTTTTTTTTTTTGTGGGTTGATGACAAAAAAATCCAAATGTAATCAATTTTGTATTTAGCATGCAACACCACATAATGTGGAAAAACTCAAGGGGGTTGAATACTTTATTTAAATTCACAATTATTAGGCTACAGAAAATTCATCTTTGTAAATTTGTCAGTGACTTTGTTTGGGTCAATATTCTTGGTTATTTCCTTCTCAGTGAAGAGGAAAGCAAGCTCATAGTCAAGAGCAGGAAAGTTCTCAGTAGTTTCAGTCACCAGGATTGGGACGGCTCTGTCCATATCAAACAGGAGGCAACAAAGAATCCTAAAACTTGGCCAGGACAGTTTATTGTTCTGCTCCTTAATTAAGCCTTTGTAGTGCCATTGAGTCTTATTCTGACTGGCATTTTGAGAATGCATTATATTATTCCATGGCAATGAAATATTCCACCTGAGGGGTGGAAATGGAAATAATAGAGGTGTAAATGCTTGTATACTGTAAGAGAGAATTAGCAGCAGAAAATTGTCGTTTGTTTTTCATACTTAACTTATAAGGAGTTTTTAATGATATTACTATATTCCAAGGGATTCTCTACATTTTCAGCCATGGATTCCAGGCACTTACAGCACCTGACTGAGCTGACTGACAAGGGCTGATAATGTGACAAAACATTTCAAATAGTTCCAATGCCCCAGTCCATAATTTCAGTATGTGTTTCCATGAAAGCGCTCCCTATTGCCATTTGTATCATTGTTAGATAATATAGAAGAAAAAAATATCTTAATTACATATGTGGTCAAACTCTGAACAAGAGTTCATGTGAATATGCCTAAAAATGAATATGGCCAAATACACTTTGGATCAGGGCCATGAATGTATTTTAAAGCTACAAGTGGTTCATGTTCAAATTATTTACAAAAAAAAGAAAACGTTTTTGGGTTCAGGTCATAAGAATTAAAAACTTTTCAGACATTTTTGGGACATTTCATTTCAGAGCTTCAGCTTTCTAAAACTTTCTGAAACTGTACACTCAACAATTCATGGCATATAATTGTGAGCTTTTATGTCTGTAGATCTATCGAACACAAATACTGCAACCACTTTATTGAAGCAAAGTGGCTGCCACTCTATGTCTGCTATCCGTCCTGTTGATTATTTGTGCATGACTTATGCAGTACGAAATTCACCATTTAATAGCTTAGATAAAACACACATAGCCTAGAGCCTACTGAATTTTGAATGAAAACAAAATAGGGCTCACACTGGCAAAATAACTACATACATTTTGTATTAAACTTTGGCAAGCAAAAGCCTGTACTCATTAGGCCTGTCACTTTTCCAAAAACTGATTTAAAGCCAACCATTAGGCTCATAAAATAACTCAGAAAACATCACAGACCTAAATACAGTTTTTGTCATGGCTGTGGCTTCTAAATTTCATTCATTTTTGCAGGCAGTTTTCACTAATTGCAGGAAACAAGCTGTGCGTCTTGAGTTTTGCACACTAAACAAATTTTAGATAACCTGTTTTCTCATGCTCTCATCTCATGAAAGAAAGAAAAAAAATTGTCACCCAACCCTGAAAGGATTTCTATTTTCTATAGCTATTGCTGAGTCAGGAATCTTATTGTACAAGTAGATCATGTAGATCAGATGGGGTATATCCCATAGACTGTAAAAAAAAAAAAAAAGAAAAAAAGATGGACGTCACAATGTGATTGACTTGAACGGGCGCATTTTGAAGCTGCATGATAGACTTTTGGGCGCTGACATATTGAAAATACAGAGACTGCATAGTAGAGCAAATAAGCGAAGTGAGACTACGATAGCAGAAAGGAGCGTCCATATGGTCACACACAGCTAGGACATACATTAACTTCTTCACATCGATTGTTACAACTAGCTAACGTGAGATGCAGCAAAGTAACATCTAAATCTACTTACCGAAAAAACTGGAGAGAAGAACCCTCAAAGTACAATTTACTCCAGAGCAAGACATCATGTCCCTTCAAAAATTCTCATATCAATGATGTAGCTAATCACATGCACTTGACTCATCTGTGATGAGATGTGATGTGAAGACATCTACGGGAAAAAAGAGCGTTTCTCGGACAAGCGTGGGAGTTCGCTGAGAACGACTGTCAATCACCTGTCATCCCGGCAGGATTGACGCGTCCTGAGACCAGTCATTGCCTGAGACTGTGCCTGAGACACGCCCATTTAAATACCTTCAGTATCCTCCACATAGCACAGTCAATAGAGGGAACATAAGGAGAGACATTAACATGAAGGGAAGTAGCCATTGTGACTGAAAGTTGTAGTAGGAAAAATGTATTGGCTATGTATTTTGACACAGACATTTGACCCGTGCTCCTAGATAAATTGAAAAAAGGGACTCCAACAAAGGGGAATATTTAATAAAAATGTATATTTGCAACTAGAATTGGAGCAAAAGAGACTTCTACAATAGCTACATCAGCAGCTTCATACACATAGAGAAAGCTTGTTATTTTGTTCCTCAAAGTCCTATAAAAATGGCCTGTGCACTCTCACAGACAAATCAACAGAATTGTGAATGGCTAGTGAAGAAATTGCATCAGTCAGACTTCAGTAGATGAAAAACAATCTTGTGTTGCCTTTTTCATTGACACATGCATAACATTTAATACTATACTCACTCTCATTTGAGTAGACTGGCCTCCACATGGTTTGGTAAGGGCAAAACTGGTTCAGGGACTATCTCAATGTGAGATCTCAATCTGTAGTGGATGGCTTTGATTCTGAGTTCTTGGATATTGCGAGACAGATTTTAGGTCAACTTCTCTCCAATCTTGAGCAGAGCCCTCAGGACTATTGGCAGAAGAAGTAATGAGCTTAAATCTGTGCTAAAAATGTTCTTTTATTCAGAAACGATCATTCAGAGCAAATCAATTCCTCCAATTGTTTAGTTTTAAAATTTCATTCAGTTTCATTATAACGTCTTGAATTACAGACCACTAAAACTGGACTGGACTTTTAAGACCGTCTGTATGGTGTGCATAGTCCTGGCGGAGCCTTCCAGCTCAGTTCAACCCTTAATTTTTGCCTGGCTTTTCAGACTAGCGGACTACGGAGCTCAGACCCAGGGGCATACCACATCTCCAAAACTGTGTTTGCAAACACTTGTGATTCACTGAAGAGAGTATTTCATGACTTTTATGGTTAGCACTGTTGTGGATTGTTGTGAAAAACAGAAGATAGATTGCCATTGCGCATATTTTAATAAAAATACAATGTAAATCATTTTCAGTTCATGTTAATGGTGTGTATGTATGTGTGTGTGTGTCCGTGTGTGTGTGCGTGTTGGTTTGTGTATGTGTGTATGGGCGCACAAACGAGCACCCATACAAAAAAACATTTAAGAAACTGTTCTCCTCTTATACACTCTCCATCTCTGACAGTCATACATTATAAACACACACACACACACACACACACACACACACACACACACACACACACTACTTTTGAAATTGAGTTTGGAAACCATCCACACATTATAAGAATTCACAAAAGATCCTTTTCAGGCATTCACATTAATCTATCAAGAGCCCTAAGCTTTTTTCAATTTAATTCAAGAATTTAAGTCTTTATGGACAATTTAACTTGCCTCCTATTTCCATTCCCTCCCAGTTTGTCCTCTGGTCCTCTGTAAGGAGCAGGGGAACCATTTTCACGCCTGAGACGGACTGACATGAGCAGTGGACCAGCGGGTGACGTTTGGGGAATGCAGCAGCAATATCCAGCCGGTCGAAATGTCAGCAACAGGCAACAACACAATACTCCCACATATCGGCGCTGATCCCAGTGGGCAATGTAATAGGGCTGCGACATTTAAAAAACAATGCCGGAAAATATCGAGCAACCAAGATTCACTGGTTAGAGCTGACTTGTAGCTGTGGTCACACTTGTTCATTTGCCGTGCATAAACCTCCAATATGATGGCACTTTAATTTGTTACTGTTGTGCATGAGTTCTCAATTAAAGAAAGGCACATTTCTGCCTGTTTTGTGTGTTTTCCATAGGGACTGAGAGTTTTTGTTCTCCTGTCTGCCTGTAATAAGACACACAAAAGCGCCATCAAGAGTGAAGAATATTCGTCTGACAGTGATGAATGGCTTGTTTAAAAGCATGAATAGCTCTTGACTCCACAGAATACTAGCATGCCCATATTAGGGGCTTGATCATGTGGCATATAATTGCTTTGCTGAGAGACAGGCATAATTGCAGCTAATTATTTTCAGAATTCTGAAGAAAACAAGTGTTTCCAAACAGAGGGGAAGTGTCACAGAACCACTGTGGAGATATCCTCATGTCTCTGGTCTCTTGAGGTTGAAGCCTGCAAAATGATGCATTACATTAAGGAAATATCCACCGGCCCACCCCCAAACCAAAGACAAATACAAATGTAACCTTGGTTTTGTGTGTTTGCGTACACAGGTTAATGTGAAAGTGAGCAAGTGTACATATGATTGAGAATATCTACATGTGTAGAATTTTGTCTGTCTTTTTACATTTGTGGAATATTAATGAAGCCAAGAGAGGGACTATACTTGAATGGAACCTGGAGTCAGCATTAGTGGCTGTGCAGTCTCTGCCAACGTTATTGATGGCAGACAGAATGTCTCGAAGGCTCCATGCGTCCTTGTGTGACAGAGAGAGAGAGACAGTGTGTTGTGTTGCTGTTGTGAGAAAATATTTCTGTGTTTATCAGTCAGCACAGCTACCCACAATAAAAGGCATTCTGTTACATACAGTACCGTACAGGGAGAGGCAGAAAAATGCGATGCCGCAATGCCTCCCTCTTCCCGATTGCCTCCCCTGCACTGTCCCCTGTTGTCCCTTTTGACAGAGGGGCTTGACAGATAGATCAAAAAGATGCACAATCATTGCATGGTAGGGACTGGGATGGAGTGCACCCATTATTCTAAAGCAAAGCTGTCTGGCGGGGCGAGGCCTGTGCGCCACATGGCGCCGTGATAGATGGGGACCATTAATCAAGACAGGACCGGGGCCTGAGATTGATGTGCAGAAATTCAAATCCTCAAGCAGCATTTGGAAGATTAAAGCGGTATGGGCAAGGTTAGGATCCTACCTTTCTGATGTGGAGAAACAGGTGCTGTGGTGGAACCACTCATCAGAGGTGAAATGGGATGGACATGGGAGATGTTCTGCCCTGTAACTGTGCTGCTGGAAGTGTTCTTTTCCCATATGGCTCTCTCTTGTTTCATATTGAATGACATGTCCTACATTTGTCATTGTCCCAGTGACTTTTGTCACTGCAGATTTTTTTTTCCGGTAGCAAAAATAATTCCAAGTGATATCTAGCAGGGAAATTGTCATATGGGAATACATTAGGCATTCCCATCTACATCACTGTCTCATCTAAACAGGGTGTGCAGTAAAAGCATTCAAGCAATAATGATAAAAAAAATATTAAAAAAAACAACATCAGTAATAGCAGAAATTAGGGGAGGGTTGTACAAATGTGTTTTTCAATTTTACCCTATTCCACAAAATAGCTTCGTTGAATACTCACTTTTGATTTGCTAGGGCATTTTTTTGCGAAATGCCCAGTCAAAATGCTCAAGCTTTCAAAGTGTGCCGATAAAGTGTAACCACCATTTTAAATTAACACACCGATCATTATTACTACCACTGCTTTCCATTTTGCTTTGTCCTTACCGCTGTTGCGGTAATTCCCTTGCAATTTCACAGTGCCGACAAAGCATCCTGTTCTAAATAGGCTACAGAAATGGGTAATGTCTACAGTGGCAGTGTAATCTGTGAACTTGCTAGAAATAGTAATAGTTTCACACCCAGTTTTTCTTCGGTTCATTTGTATCTTAATAGCAAGCCACATTAGTGATAGTAACCCTATCTTGCTAGAATTAACAGTTGCATTTGGTCATTATTCAAGCACAAGCAGTAGCAAAGAAGTTGCAACACAGCAACAATAATGTTGGCCTCACAAAGAAACTGTGTCAAAGCTCCCAGAGCTTATATAAAGTTACTTTCCATAACACAAGTGATCACGTATCCTGTCTTCCCACCATGCAATGATGCCACTTGTGGTTAACTACATCTGGCAGTAGATGACATGGCCTAAAAGTTATTTGTGAAAATAATCTTGACATTGTTTTGGCAACAATGAAAGACTGATTTATAACCATAGCCAATGTTGTTGAGAATAAGGCTAATGAGCATAAGATGAACTTGTTGGCATGTGGGACCAGAATGAGCTATTTGGCCAAGGAAGCGTGGCAAACCCGTGGCAAACCCATGGCTAACACAAAAGTTGCACAACAATGTATAAATGCAGGATACAGTCACAATCGCATGGAAGAGCAAGGTAAAACAATAAAATACAATCAACACCATGAAAGAATGAACAAAGTGGAAACTTCTGCGTGTTTTCCAGAAGACACTAGTCTAACATCAAACCAGCAGAGTCATGGGGTCAGAGCAATTAAAATCTAAAGAAAGAAAAGACAATCCCTTACTGAGTCTGCCAAAAGATCCTTCATTATCAGTTTAAACTCATCAAGAGAGACAAGGGGTGATCAAATCCAAGACTGCCAAGGCGCTTTTTGTGACCTTGTGGAGCATGTTCTTCCAACGTTGTCCCAAAGAGAGTGATCTTCTCATGAAGGTCAGTGCAGAGGCACACAGGTACAGCTGCTTATTTTCCCAGCTGTTTCAACCGGCTCTGTACTGTAAACTACAGCGCTGCTCGGACGTGATGCGTCGTTCTCGCAATGAATCTTGGGGCTTTCCATTCATTCTCAACAGTCAAGTCACCACGCGATGCATCCTTGACTGGCAACCAAACTTCTTTCGTTAGGGAATTGTGCTTCAGTAGCGAGATATTATGTAAAACACGTCATGGGGGCCACAAGAACACAAAAGAATGCACACTGAAAAAGAGCCAAGCTTTCTTTTTTCTTTCAGCTTTAAATCATTTTGCAGTGAGTTATATGTGGAAGCAGAGGACATAAAGACACTTTTGCTGAATTCAGTTCTGATCTTGGGGAGAGATAACCAAAACAAATCCTGAGGCAGTAATCATTCATTTCATGTTTTTTTTTTAGAGATATAACAGCACAAATAGTTAGGAGGTAGATTCAGAATGGCCTAATACATAAAAATGAACCAATGAATAAGTCTACGATTGGACGGGGCAATCCATTCAACCAGAGCATATGAGGTGCAATGATGAGTGAGAGCTTCACAGTCTGTAATAAACCTCAGTGCTTACACAGTGTCTAAGGTACAAAGATATTGGGGGAGGCATGTGAATATAAAACATCTCTATAATCAGTACTTGCATAAAAGAGGTAGTAACTAGTCTCTTTCTAGCTGCAAAACAAAACTGACTTGATATACTTTGATATGAAATCTATTTAGTCCTAATTTCTTAGCAAGGTGCTGAATATGTGGCTGTCAGCTGCCATTATTCTCAAGCAAAATTGTCAGGGTGTCTATGTGGTCTAAAAATGTCTCCAGGTTTTGTCAAAGGTCTGTAGGGAACCTTTTAAGAGAAAATCTGATCTTTTTGAGTTTTACACAATGGAAAAACTTGACTCAAACCTTAATCCATCTATAGTGTATAGAAGAATGACACATCTGCCCAGTAAAGTGGTGATGACCAGAACTCTCCGCATAGGAACCAAGATATAATTCACAGGAGGGATTCTGAAGATGGCCCTAAGAGGATTGGGATCAATAATGGTACTGGAAGCATTTTGAAAGGATTCAAATATATTTGGTTAGCATGTGATTGCTTATATCTGTGGTAAGCATCACTTATGTCAATTTTTGTCAATTAGTGTAGTGAACTCTGTAGAATCTAGCTCTATGAGAGACCACACAAATAGAAACTTGCACAAATATAAAAATAGTAAATAAGGTCTAGGATGTGAGCCCACTGCTCTTTTGATAGATATGTATCTCAATCTTGCATGAATTTCCAAGAATAATAGAAGGGTCTGGGCCCATGGATCCTACAGACTCATATGGTTGAGATATGGTGCTTTTGATCTTGGTCAAGAGTCAAAAGAATAATTTTAAGAGTCAGGTGAACGATTCTAAATCTGACGGAATTGATTTTGCACAAAGTGCCTAATATCGGTCAGAGCTGGAGAGGTTGACCGAAAAACAAGCCTGAGCTTCATTCTCAGCCGGGTCGACTGTTCGATTGAAAAAAGCCGAAGAGATGGGAATTGGGGAGGTCAAATATCACGAAAAGCTCAGTGAAGGATGAGAAGACTCCAATTATTATGAAAATGCCTAGAAAAGCTGGTGTTGAATTTAATCCTCCATGCTGTCAGCCCACAGCTCCCCAGTTTCCCCAGAGTCAAACAAGGGTGCTGTAGCATGTCTCCTCCATACCTTCCTGCAACATTTTGAGTCTCCAGACCCTTATGCCAGAATCCTCTTCACTGATTTTAGCTCCGCCTCCAGTACCATCCAACACCACCAGTTGATCAGGAAACTCCATCATCTCAACGTCTCAAATTATATTAGCTTATGTGGAATCAAATAAAAATGTTTTAAAAAAATGTTAATATCCTACATAACAGTTTTAAAGTGATTACAGTAACATGACTGTAAGCAAGACTATGCTACTGTATGTTTGATGATCTTGAACTATTTTATACACATTTAAACATTAATTAGGTTACTATATTGTGTATAAGTGCTATGTAATGCTGTTTACCATTTGTGCACGGCAAGAATGTAAACAAAGCTGAGTGAGATTTGAGTAATGCATCTCCAAAGATATCTATGGATGGTGTAGCTAAAGTAAAAAGTAAATTTAATCATTAGATTGCCCTTTACTAGTTACTATGATTAGTCTCTAGATGAAAATTTTACAAACAAATAGAATGTAGATCTGTAAAAGCTCCTTCCTGAATCTTTAAGACATACAGGCCATCAAACGTTTTATTGGAAAGTCAAATCTTTTCATAAAATACAACAAAATAAAAGGTTTAGTTAGATAACTAAATGCTTTATATGCATTACTGTATGTCTCATAACACACAGCACTGCATGGTTGATTATGTGTGTATGTCAGCATGTTGCAGAACTGGCTAGATAGCTTTTCTGTGCTATTTCTTGAGGCACACTGAGTCATGCTGAAAAATACCTACAGCATTTTAAATTACTGCAAATGTAGTATTCCAAAATTGTTTTATGTCGTTTTAGTCTGCTGCTCTATTTTTAGTAATCCATTATATAAGAGGATGAGGTGTTGCTGTAGGATTGTGTCCTTGTGATTAGGGCATGTTTGCCACAATCCATCCAGGGAATAATTTGACCATCACCTCCTAGATCTTAAGGACAAGGGAACTTGGGAGAAAGTAAGGCAAGCAAACACAAAAGAATGTAATTATTCTAGAGAAAACCAAGGCCCTCTCCATTCCAGCTTTCATTTTCAGTGACATAGAAATGTTCAATTTCAAATCATGACCTAGATGTCAATGTGACCATTTAGAACAAACTATTAAGCTTTCTGATCAGAGTGACATCAAGTTTGAAAGTGGTCCTTAGAGTAACCAATATGTGTGTGGAGCATGAAGGGAGGAACAGATGGGGACACTGTGGATCATTACCATTGCTTTGAATCAAAGAAAACAGACGTGAGTGGAGAAAGGACTGCATGTTGAAGAGATTCATTTTGTCAGCTGCAAAGTGCCCAGCAACAAGGAAAAAGAAAAGTCGCTTAACATTTGCTCCAATTCTGTATGATGTTTGCTGTGATCTTCGTTCATCAAACACTTACTGCATTTTGTGACTGCCACCCTCAGTCTTATTCAGAGTGCGACAGCTCATTTTCTCTGCTACTATCTAACAGTGTGTATCATCTGACAAATCAGCAGGGCCGGCGCTGGCCATTTTTTCCCCATGTTTTCACATGTGTGGTAAGCTAGCTAATTAGCTGACGTATGTTTTGTCATTTAATTAGCAAAGTGAACAGACTTTCAGACGATTTTTAGCTAGCTCAGCTTGACGATCACTGCCTAAGGTTTTGCTGCTACCGACCTGGAACTGCAGAAGAGCTCTGAGCTCTGAGCTACCAGGGATGCTCAAAGTAACCCATGGTGAACATTCAAAGGTACATTACTCTGTTCTTGTATTGCTCCTTATTGAAGTGAAGTGGCTAGTTTGTTTTTGGCCACGCCATACACAAGCATCGAAACAGGCCTGCAACACTTTGTTAAATTTGTTATTTATGCTAGCTGTAAGAAAATACAGGTGTGTGTGTGTGTTGACAGTAGCTGAGTCAAACAGTGAACATAGTGTGTTAAAGTAGGAACTTGAGTTTAATATCTAAGGATGTTTTCACGCTGTAAAAGTCATTTTAAAGTCTGAACCAGAGTTCGCTAGGCTGTTACACTGTATGGTCCAGTTCGTTTCAAGCGGACCTAGTAGATAGATGTTGGCCAGATGGCAGGAGTGCAACAAAAATCAAACTAGAATGCTATACCTTGCCATTGAACAACCCTGTAGTATTTTTTGGGGGGGACTTGTAACGTGTCAGACGTAAGAATATTGTTAATGGCTCCACAGTCGCTACTGGCAAGGCAATGACCAAACATACCAAGCTAGGGTCGTAAACTCTTTCCCCTTTGCTGTAATTTGGCTAAAAACAACTCAAACAACCACCATGAACCAACAAATCATTGCGCACATATCCTCCTGTTTTTGGGTCAGACTTTATCAAAATTGTTGTCACATAATAAATGATCCACACCACGGTCCAAATGGAAGAGGAATGAGACAATCATTTTTTGCCGAACCTTTTGCAAGTTTTTGGTCTGCAACCGAGACCACAAGTCGTGTTTACACCTGTCAAAATCATCCGAACTTAGGCAAAAGTTCATAAAGTCAGCACGATGTAGGTGTGAAAGCCACCTAAGTGATACGCACTGTATTATTTAATTTGTGGTGTATTGAGAATATGTTAAATATTGAGGAGACAAAGTTTTATCTCATTATTTTACCTTATTTTAGTAAATAATTCATAGTATTTACACATAGTATTTCTTTACCTGAGTTGAGCGTGGTGTTTGTCTATTACAACTATACTAAGGAAGAAATATTAATAGCGTAGGAATCTGCCTGGATAAATATATTCTGGTGTTAGGAGGGAACATACACTCATAGCATTTGGGTTTACTGCTCATTACCAAGTTTAAAAGCTACTTGCAGAACAAGCTACTTCCACAACAATATTCCACAACAATATGAATATTTGTTGGTTGCTTTACTGCCTATGGCATGCACAGACCATACTTCTACTACAGCTCTAGCGTTCTAACAATTAGCTGCACAATGGATGCAAAAAAAATCACAGAATGTTAGTTCGCTGTTGTCTATCTGTTGTAGAAATAGAAATAGAAAGATATGTTAATGACAACACTTGTAGCACTAGCGACCAATCTCAAACCTCGTCTTTTTTCCAAAACACTTAAAGGATTGTAGCCAGCCAATTTACAGATTACCTATCCAATAACAATTTAATTTGACCCGTCTCAATCGGAATACTACTTTAAATTTTCACAACTGCGTAATTTCCCAGAGTCTCACTATCAAATATCTTGCCATTTCTTTCGATCCTACTCTCTCGTTCCAGGCGCACATCAAAAACATTACTAAAACAGTGTTTTACCATCTTCATAATATCGTTAAAATTTGACCTGTATTAACAATGGCAGATGTGGAAACCTTAGTACACAAATTTGTATCATCGAGACTTGATTAATGCAACATCCTGTTCTCTGGTTCACCTAATGCTAGCATTAAAAATCTTCAGGTCATACAAAATGCTGCTGCCAGAATCTTAATTTGACCATATAGATCATGTCCTGTCCTCCCTACACTGGCTCACAATTCATGCCAGATGTGATTTCAAGCTGCTTCTGCTAACATAGAAAATATTACATGGGCTTGCACGATCCTATTTATCAGATCTCATTGCACCATATATACCGCCATGCGCCCTATGATCGCAAGATGCTGCTTATCCATTGTGTTGCTTGATGCTACTTATCTATCCCAGCAGTCAAAGAGAAAACCGCAGGTTGGGGGTGTCATTTCCGTTTATCATTTTCATGTATGGTTTCATAATGTGGGCGTTGTGATGCCTACACTGTAAGTGTGATTAAGAGCTATACAAATAAACTTGACATGTATGGTGTTATGCACTTCACTGAAACACAAAATAAGTGATCATGGATGGACATGGATGACAGCAAGTGGGCTTCTTAACATTACTGGCAACGGTGAGAACCCCTTCCCTTCCCATTGCTTCCTGGTTGGAGCTCCACACCTTTCCCATCTATAGCGCCCCTGGCCATTTGGCGCCCTAGGTGGCTATATTGCCGATGCTGTGGACTGCCACAGCATGTAACAAATGTTAGTGCTTACTCTTTAACTGCCCAGTAGGTTGCCATCCAAAATTGGAAATCTGACCCACCTTCACTTCATAAAACTGCTCATTAAAATGTTCTCTTGCTGAGAGTCTGTGATTAGCGAGTAATTAGTAAGTAATTGCAAAGAGGATCTCATCTTGGGGTACATTTTGTTAGCTGGATGGAATAAGATTATGTCACACTTGCTTTAGTTAATAGTAAACTATGATTGAGAGATAACAGCGAAAACCTGTCTGCCATTTGTGATAGCAATTAAAATTATATCAAGTTTAGTGAATTCGAATTAGACATACAGGAACTCCCCCCCCCCTTTCCTACCTACCCTTTCCTGGAGAAATCCACAGTGGAATAGTACACAGATCAGCATCTTGAGTTTCCATGTTATTTTTCAAGATAAATTTATAAGTAACTGCACCCTCTAGGAAAAAAATGTATAAATGTCTTTGTGCTTAAGGAGTATTTGGTTGTGATGCTCATCTGGACATCCAGCTAAGGCGAGAAGTAATACAGTAAAGCAATAAAGAACAAGATAACTAGGAGAGACAGCTTGTGAATATGATTCAAACCCAGACCAGGGCCATATCCAAGCAGAGAGCAGTCATCTGGCTTTGACAAAATGAAATACATCAAGAAAGCCCTGAAAAAGCCAGCTTTATCATTTTTATATTGTTCCCATGACAAGAAAGACCTTCAGCAACTCTAAACCCATCCACAGAAGCATCATCCCTGGCTATCTTTCCCCCAGGGAGGACTTAAGCCATTAGAGGGGAGGGAGGGAGAGAGAAAGATACAGAGAGCTAGATAGAGGAAGAGGTTATGGAGTGAAAGCAGCCAGCACTTCTGATGAATATTTCCAAAGGGAAGGTTCAGGCAGAGGTACAAACATCTACCTCTCACAAAAACAAGCCTGAGGGGATATAGAAAGGATAATGCTGTATTCACCAGACTATTTCACATTTCCCTATTATTATCATCCACTGATTCTACAAACTATATATAATTTAAAAACAAAAACATGTCTGGTTCAGATGGTGCAATCCGATCCTTATTCCAGAGTGGTTACCTAGCAAACGCTCCTATGTTTTTGCTCTAATGTTCAGTAATTTTATCAAATGCCATCTATTCTTTTAATCAATGACAATCTGGTAATTATAATAGGAAAAGGCTTGAGCCAATGCGGATTAAATGATCACCACCATGTTCTTAGCCACTGAATGAGAGCCAGGTTTTAACTTTGCTAGGGTCTATGAAATGTGTGTGACCAGGGGCGTATGCAGGAATAAAAAATCATCTTGTCATGGGGGTGTGAAGAGAGAGCAGGCTGAACTCAGTGTGCACAAATGAAGGATCGTGCCGCACTATGGGCAACGCAATCAATTAAAGACAATCTGGCACCAGAATATGACACAGAGACAGCATACTGCATAAACAAAGTTCACCACTTAATAAAAATCAATATGTCCACCCTAAATACAACTATGTATCACCGACTGCGTCATAGAGACAAGGACAACAGAGACAACGACACTTCAAAGATGTAACAGACTCAGGTATTGAGAGGAAAGCGACCTTAGGTTCACTACACAGATACAATTTGAGTGCATTTGTCAGAGAGAAAGAAAGAGAGAGAGAGAGAGAGAGAGAGAGAGAGAAAGAGACGAGCCATTGCACACCAGCAATGTTTTTACGCACCACAATCCAAACCAGTATGCTATATTTATTTCTGTATGCATATTTTAGTGAAAGATAAGTGAAAGATTAGAGGTAATCCCATGATTTGTATGTAATATTTAAAAGAAATAAATAAAATAGTGGTATCATGATTTCCGGGGGTGCACCTATTATCGCACGCCTCTGTTTGTGACATTAATGATATATGATATATAAACTATATACAGTATATACATATACAAACACGCAACATGTGTACACGTCACTAACAATTAACATGTATAATTTGCAGTGGATTCCAAAGTAAAATCTATTGGATCATTGCATTTTTTGGATTTAATGTGCTGCTAGATTTAACACATTTTTCCATTGTACTCTCCCTTGAAAGATTTTTTTTTTTCCCTTTTTGAGAGGTGTTGCAAGATTTCAGTATCCATTCATTAAGATACTAAAAGATACTAAATTTAAACAAAGAATGGAAAAAAGTCCTCCAAGATGACGGGTGGAGCTGACCTCTTTACAAAGGATGACGAGTTATTACACACACACACACAGACACACACATTCACACACAAAAATGTACGGCTTATTGCCTGCCCATTTTTCCTGATGACTGTGCTAATATATACTTTTTTCATAACTTTTAGAGGCCCTTGACTCTGCCACAGTCAGTCTTTTTTTATGATATCTGTACTAGTCCCAGATGCACTGGACCTCCTCTAAGGAAGACAGCCTCGGTGCTGTGTGAAAGTGGGCCACCGTTCATCAGGCCTTACTCTGACCCTGCTGTGCACTCTCAGCAGTATCTAGCTAGTCCAAATTGCTTCTATTTGTTTCACCATTTTCCGCCCACATCTGTAGAAAGTAAACAATGCAGTATTGTAATGAGAAATGGCAAGCACGGGAGAAAGGGAAGGGATGAGACCTCAGAGACTGTACCCTCTCTTTCTCTCACTCTCTCTCTCTCCCTCTCTCTCTCTCTCTCCCTCTGTGCAAGTGAGAACAAGTGGACTGCCAAAGGGAGAGAGGTACCAAAAATTGCTTCTGTTGAATGCACTTCTACGCCTTTATTGCTTCCTGTAATTGCTTCTCTGTGAAGGAACTGGTCTTCTCTTGTCCAATTTTTTTTCTGCTGAAGGATTGTACCCTGCAAGCATAGTGTGAACCACACCTGAGCCATGAATCCCATTTGGAAGACGAGCAGATGTTGACTGTATGCAAGCAACATGTGTTGACACTTTTGTTATCTGTGTGTGTGTGTGTGTGTGTGTGTGTGTGCACACACTCAGTGAATAGAGCATAGCCCTGACACATACTCACTGTATGATGAATACACTGGAACTTACAGCCTCCACCAAATGGCATATCGTCGCTTTTGGGTAAAAAACTTGTATCACCAAAATGTCAAAGTTTCATGAACTAAGAAAACCAGCCTTGTTTTTAGCTTGACCACCATGCATTTATTTTGTTTTTTCTCCAGTGGGGTTTTGTGTGTGTGTTTGCATGCCTGTATTACCGACTGGGCATGCAGGGCACATGGACCACCAGGGGCCCCAAAAGATTCTGAGTCCCACATCCGTGTTCAATGTATTTTGCAACATTGTACTAATTTCAGTTGAAATGCAGCCAGGCGGGACCCTGACACACACTTACCTGCCTGAGGCTCCTAGCTGTAGACCATAGTTTAGAATGATTATGGGGGCCCAGGTCACAGCCTCTATTGACATTGGGGGCCCTAAACATGATTTCTATTGATACAGACGGCCCAACCACAATTATTAAACTACAACCTATTGATTGTATGGTCTCTCCCTTTGTCATCCCACCCTCTCCGTTTTTTCCTCGGCTCCATATAAAACCACCAAAACTCATGCCTACATTTTACAGGATCAGTAAACAATTAAAAATAAAGGGGAACAAAATCTCTGTACAACATCTAGAACATGAAAATAAAACAATTGCAGTGAGAAGCTTTTCCACTGTGTGAACTACCAGACTCCCAACTAATATCTCCTCTAATTAACCGTCTCTACCCTCACAGATTCTTGGCAAAGAAAACCAGCATATTTACTTTATTTGGTTTTAAGCATGAACGCTGACATATGACTAAATTTCCTGCATTGAAAATCCTCTCAGGTGGTGCGCTGGTAGCAGGTATGCAGTTTGCTCAACTTTGTAAAGTTGACCTGGTGAATTTTCCACAAAGCCAGAAGGTCCCCCTCACTGTCAGTTGTGGGGAACGGCAAGTAGCTGTTGAGCTCTGCTTCTACAGCTTGCTCCAATTGCACAGAGGATGTAGTGGGGAAATTGACGTTGGTGTTGAAGAAGCTGCCCAATGACCTCTTTTTCTTTCTTCTCACCAGAAGGATCCTGGGGCTTTGATTCTGCACCTGCTGAGTGTGTTGGCAAAGGTTCCCTTCCCCTAGAATACAGAGAAAAAGAATAAAAAAAGATACATTTGCAGGATGTTAATACTTAATAACATACAGTATACTCCCTTTGAATACAACTCAAAAGAATGAAAGAATCAACATATGAGTTATACATTTTGAATATTTCATCTCAATACTATTCCCAACATTAAAAGATCGTAACTGCATTCTGTGTTGTCTTCTTCATTTCTGACATCAACCTTGCCTTGATGTCTGGGATGTTTTTAATGTAGGTGGTCTTGAACCTTGGATCCAAGAAACATGCAATTTCCAGAAGAAATTGTGTTGCAGGGTCTTCATATTTTTCTCCATCTAAGCCGAGACTTTCACTTTGATCAACTTGGTTAAGTCGGTGTCCTCCTCATCTTCCACAAGAGTTTTTGTCTTCAATAGGTGAAAGACTGGTTTCACATATGAAACGCTCACGTAATCTTCCCCAGACAGAGCATCATTGAATTCTTGCAGTAGCTTCAATGCCTTGTTGATGGATTCAAGGATCTCTATGTCCTGCCACAAGGGAACCAGGTGTCTAGTTTTTCTGTCCGCTGAGAGGACTTGAGATAGGGCCTGCTGCTGCTCCAGTAGCCTCTCAATCATCTGCTGCCTCGCACCCCATCTTCTCTGACGTTCTGTAATCAGAGCAGGCTCTGGCAGGTTCTGCTCCTGCTGGGATTTGTTCAGTGCCTCCTTCCAGCTGTGGGAGAAACGTCCCACCAACTTTCTATACGGTCCTGCAGCACGATCGATGCGGCTGTCACCCTTAGCTGCATTTTCTGGGAAGAAAAAAACACAATGTAATTGCAATGACTTTGCTACAAAGTGTACATTATGGAGTCTCTGCATATGAGAGAGAGAGAGAGAGAGAGAGAGAGGGAGAGAGAGAGAGAGAGACTTTTTGGTTGCATGCTCCATATACCATACTACATAAAGCACTGGCTACATAATAATAATAATAACAATACACGATCAGATCAACACTGAATGACAAAGTCAAGCCCAAAACAAATATAAACAATTTTTTGTAGACACAATATTATCTAGAGAGTATGCACAATATCATAAAGGAGGTGTATGTCTAACCTTACTCGTTTCAGACTTTTTTGCTGAGCATTATACAACTCCCTATGGTTGTATTAGGTGATGGTGTAGGTTTGCTGTGTTCCCCCTTGTGTTCCCATTTGTACTTACACAGTTCCCGTACACAGCTTGTTAATTCTGATATTGCAGCCCTTTGCAATGTGTTTATCGTGCAAGGTCATATCACAATGACAATAAAAATATGATACATCGCACCACCCTCTCAGGCTGAGGTGACTGATAACTGTCAGGGAGAGGATGAAAGACCAAATCCAGATACTACAGCTGAGTTATGGACAAAGTGTGCAGCAAGCTATTCAGTTCACAAGACTATCCAATGGAATATTGTGAGTCCCAAGATCTGTATAGTCAACTCTGTAGTCTGCCATAATCAGAAGTCAGCAAAGTCAGCAAAATCATCAAATTTTAGTTAATAATGGTCCACGGATGAATTTTAAAACATTAGATTACGTGATTGAGAAAAAGAAATGTAAAACAAATCTCTACAAATGTAAAATAATTCCAGGTGACTCACTACTTCACACTTTCAACAGCATTAGATTTGCATGACTGTATATTGGTCTAGCCTCTACTGCAACATTTCCTGGCTCTGTCAAGATTTTATTTTCACACTTGGCCTCAAAGACATTCCTCCTCCCTGGACCCCCATGGCATGATTCATAACACAATAATAAATGAACAATAAACATACCGAAAAACTATATAAATCATTTCAATTTACAATCAAGTGAAACATGTTGTCCTTTATGAATGATGCAGGCACCCCTTGGGCCAATCAGTTACAAAATGCATCATCTCTCCAAAGTTTCATCAAAATGAGACCAGTGGTGTCTGAGATATCACAATGAATGCACTCATTTCACTTTAAATCTCAATCATGTCAACAACAGTATTTGTGAAGTAACTGAACATTATTATCAATCAACAGGTGGTTTTCAAGCTTGATACCATGGCCTGTATGAATACTTGCTTTTCATTAGTGAGAGGGGTTTTGATTACTCCCAGACTGTCACACAGATATCAAGATGTAGGCATCCCAGGAAGCCATCAACTGATATTAAATTCTGTGTGAACTTGCATTGCTGTGCTGCTAAACTTGTGAGTGTACAAGCTTTTGTCAAGTGAACGTGTTTCTTACACCAAGATAGAGTAAAGCAGTATAGTGTTTTTAAGCATTTTTTAAGCATTTATTCATTCTTTGGATGTCACGGTCCCCAAAGTGTTTTGGCCGTTCATTTGTGGTATCCAAATTTGAAAATAGCTGGATTCCATATGGTTCCACTCATTCAATAGATCAGAGAATTTATGGTGCAAAAGTAATGGATAACTAAATTGGATTTGCATTTTGAAATTTGGATATTATATTTGAATAATGGGTACTTGGCTGTGTACATAACAGTCTTAGGTCGGTAAAGGACTACAAATTCCACAGTGCCATTTTTGATCAACCGGCCAGCTCTCTGTGATAAAAATGGTGCAGTGTTTTGTGCCAGATTGTAACCACCACTCTGGTGTCCACAATTGTACAGCATTTTACAGATTCCCCAGGAGTAAATGTTTAAAGAAGGATACTAGGGCTGTTATGGAGCACATAGGTAGCTACCCTTAGGGTCAAATCGGTGCTGAGGAGAGAGCGACAGTGGAACGAGCGGGATACCTACAGTACGTAACAGTAGAGTTGTCACAGTGGTGCCATTTTGACACCGGTGTTGTTTCCATCCTCAACACCGGCCACACCGGTTATACCACCTGTCACCACTAGGGGGTCTAAGCACTAGCAAAGTCAGCTCACTACAATGAAAGTGAAACTTAAAATTCCTCTCCAAACTGTATTAACGGCATTTGTAAACGTAACAGTTTTTAATCAGAGATTTATAACACTGCTCAACACTCAGAGAGTTAATGTGAGTGCAGTGCAGATTCGGGCATATTGCCCTTCTTATAGGTTCCCATTGGATTGTACTGGACACATTACTGTCACTAGGTAAGGGCAATTAATTAATCCTATTCATCCTAATCTGTCATATTAGTGATCAGATATTAATGATCAGTTTGTTTTTAGTATGTCCATTTATCATTTAGTAGCCTAACTTGAACATGGAAGCTCTGAATATGCGCTTTTATTTTACAAAATACAAAATAACGGTATTCCTGGTGTGGGGCTAATAACACCGGTGTGGACTCCAAGACCATATGCCACCGGTAACACCGCCCACCGCGACAACCCTATTGTACGTAACAGCTGTTCTGACCGTGTGATTGGTCAGGAGTTGGTGATGCTTATGGGTATTATAGTAAGTGTCATGGAAATGTATGTGTCTGACAATAAAAAAAAACATCAAAAAAGCATATTTTTCAACACTTTTCAACTAGCCATAGTCGTGAAATAAAAAGGCACCTGTCATGCTGCAGTATAATAATTTGTAGTATCATGTTTTATAGGTGAAAGAGAGTGAAGGGTTTTGGCACTCTATGTTCCCAGAGGAACAATGTGTGTGTGTGTGTGTGTGTGTGTTTGTGTGAGTGTGTGTGTGCATACGTGCACGTGTGTGGTGAGAGATTTAGAGGAAGGAGGGTGTAATTATTTTTTTTTGCTTTGCAAAGATCAAGTTTTGGACTAATTTTGATCCTTTTACCTCTATTTATTATTACTCTTATTTATTATTATGTCTGTATGTATTATTTTATGATTATCTCTGTGATATAAACAGATTGAAACAGGTAAATTTGACCTGCGATGTAACAGGAGGGTTAGCTCTCACAGTGTGCAGTATTGTTTGGATGTGTTATCCCTTACATAGCATGCATACGTAGATTGTGGACAGGTTACATAAAATCTACTGTTATGCTCATCATGTAATTTCAAACCATTTATTAATATTCAGAAAGTATAGAAAGCACTCACTTTACTTTAAGTCCCTAATTTGGTCTATAATAACTATATATAACTTGATTAAACAGTTGCATGTCTGGTATGACTGTAATATACAGAATCTCTGGATTCATTTGATTAATCAATACCATTAAAACCAGGTGCTCTAGATGCCAAAATTGCTGAACTATGTAACATTTTAAATCTGCTCCCCGGGTGTCCCCTTCAGTAGCTTGAAGGGCTCCAGATACACTGCACCAACTGTTCTTTCTGTGACTTAATTGTTGTTGCCTTGTTGTTCTCCCTGCAGATAATAATGAAAACAAAACAAACAAACAAAAAATATATTTTTCCCATAGTTTAGTCAGGTGTCAATCAAGCCATCTATGAGTCAGGGGAAAATAGGGCAAACATCTAAACACAAAGGTAGCTTGAGAGGAAAATGTTATCCCTTATTCTATTTGTTTGAGTTCCCTGCTGTTCAGGTGACCTAGTTTTTTTTTGTTTTACCTTTAAATAGGAAAATATAATCACATATGCAGTGTTTGAACTTGTTTTTTTTTTTGCTTGTTTGGTTTTACATACAGTAGCCTACATGTACGCATACACATCCGTGCTTGGTTGAAATTGTCTCAATCCACACAGGAAGACAACAGATGTGCTTAGCAAACTTGTTCCCATCTACTACATCGACACACACTGTGGGTTGAAGCAACTGCATATTTTGGACTGGTGGGGAAAAAGCAGCACACCTTAGTTAAGTGCTGCACCTCGTCCCAGTGGCAGTACTTGTGGCGGTGGTGGTAGAGTTGTGTGTGTGTGTGCATGTGAAATGTATGTTTATTTTTGTTTGTGCTTTATAAAGATCCCGGAGCCCCCCAGATCAAACTGTGGCACCCAAATAGTTTTCAGCAGGGGGTGTTTGCACGATGAATACACCATGTCTCTGAGTTCTCCACTTCCTGTTTGAATGCCTGGGAGCAACAGTCAAACCAAGTCCTCTTCCTTCATGCCTATCATTGTACTGCCACTCTTGTACTTGCCTGTCACTTGCATTTTGTGTTTTAAAGCTGTTAATTTATTCATCTTTTTTGCCAGGCACACTGCATTTAATTTGTGATGAAGGAATTGGAGCAGGAGACAAAGTGTACCCATATTGTGGTTACATAAAGCAGAACTTTTTTCTATAATGTATGTATGAAGATGAGATGCCTGCTGGCTTTGGAGGCGTTTATCAGCAGTTTTGCTTGAAAAAAAACAGTTGCCTACTGTAAATGGCAAATGCCTTGGACAACTCTCTCGCTTTCTCTCTTTCTTTCTGTCATTCTGATTGTTTTAAAAGACAAGCATTGTTGTCAACATTGTTTATATAATCACTTTTTTTATTCACTTTTTTATCCTACTGTGAGTATGAGAGTGCCGAGCTTCACATGCATGGGTGGAAGCATCCAGTTTCTCCCATTCATGTATCTCTCTTATGCTGAGCTGATTTATGCTTTTCACTCATTTAGTGACCCAGTTGCTAAGTTTCTGGAGCTTATTTCTTTGATGTGAATACAATGGCATCTGATAGCAAAGCTGCTCATGTACACGTATGTGGCTGCTGTCTCTTAAGTCAGTGGGCTGACATCAACCACTGGATACAGCTTGTTTATTGATCGTAATAGTACAATAGGTTTGCTCTGCTCTTTGTTTCAGTGTTATCAATCACAGCCAACATATTTGTGTGTGGTGTGTGTGTGTGTGTGTGTGTGCTGCGGTTCTCTGGCCTAGGAGTATTCCACATAATAGACTTGTCAAAATTTGCATCAAAAACATTTTTTTTTCATGATGCCAACAGCAAATGTTTGGTCTATTTGCTCTCACACTGAAACAGCAGTTTGCTTCCTTATTTTGATGTATTTCCAGATGTTGGGGCGGGATGTGGGTAGGGGTCATTCAAAATTGTAAACCAATGGAATATCAGTCATGGAGAGAAAGGTCGTTTTATTTGATGGGAAGGGTGGAGGGGCACAACTGTTCAAAAATGAATTGGTTCAAATTTTTATTTACGCCTCCTGGCACACGATGGGTAACCATTATACTGTGGTAGCCCATATACTGTTTTCCAGGAACTCCACACATTGACCACTTTGAATTTGACACAGGAACATAAAAGTTGAATAATTTGCACGTTTTTCCTATTCAGAATTGTCATACTTGGTGGGTGCGCTGAGGACTTTGGACATTATTCAGAACAGTGGCTTCTTTGTCCTTCAATGGCTTGGTTAAAAATCAGGCTGTAGACTTTTCTTCTTCTCATGTCTTTCTGCTGAGGCATTGCCTTTGAATACCTTGTGCTTTTAATTCAGCTTTGTTTCAATCTATTTTATCTATAATCTATTTTAACAAAACATAAATGATTTGGAGTATTCTTCATTTTTACCTATGTTGTATTATATTTTATTTTTTTTAATTTTTTTTTTAATCAAAAGTAAGTTTTATACCTAAAAAATACTTTCTACTCAACTCACTGACATAGGTCATCTTGATGACCAAGTTAGAGCACTGCAAAATGAAGGCATTATGGGTAGACCCTGGAAACACTTGTTATGGCCGTGTCTATGACATACTAAGTGAATTGTACATGATATTTCGTTTGTTCCTATTCCCATAAAATTGTTGTTGTCTGCTTTGCACCCTGATGGTCACATGCATACATTTGGAAAGCCCACAGCACCATGGAATCAGTCCTTGGTTGTGCATCTCACTCCCATTACAAACTGCACCAGGAAACAGGAGGCAGAGGCTTGAGATATTCCCACAACATCCTCACACACCCTGTTGGGCTGATGCAGCACCTGTCGCCAGGATGAAGAGTGCGCATGTTACTTTGAGAAACACGGGAGAGCTGTTGGCAATGCGATCTAGTTCTGCAAATAATCGTTCACAAGACGGCACTGCTCAGTGATTGAGGCCTCCATGCAGAAAATGCTGGATGCAGTCTGGCTATTGAAGTCAACACACATACACATTTTCTTGGCATCCTCTGCACCCTGGTGTCACCGTCTCCTTTGATGATCATTTAAAAGCTTGAGCACATAGATTGCAGGATACATAGTGATTGCTTGTGGAGAGTCGTTAAATTGCTTTAGGCCTAAATTCCATTCCAATCATTCCAAAATAGTGTTGCACAGTGTAATTGATTTTTGTGACGCAACAGTTCACATTGTATTTGGTGTATTTGGCTGTTATTAATCTGCAGAATTCTTGTTTGACATCAGGAAACCTGTGGGAGCGCTAGGCATTTTCAGATGAGTAAGGAAAGGATCGTACAAATTTATCTCAGTTTGAGTCAGAACCTGCATATTGCAATGTGAAGGAAGACAAGCCTTGATTTACATATTCATCACCTCAAGTGTGTGTATTCCTGTGCATAAATCTAGGGTTGGAATCGGCAAAGAGAGGCACATGCGTAAAAACTGAGTTACTGTAAGCACTACTGTGCAGACAACATCTGAATCTGTCCCATTTTGTGTAAATTGTGCTGCAGACGTGCTGACACAAGCAGTGAATGCATTTTACTTTCAGGAAGCTGTTTCTCGTGAGATATGGGAGCATGATTTTAAAAAGAAGCCGAGTACAAATATTGCATGTGTTATTTTTCCATCTGAATATCATGTGTGAATATAGAGGATTAATTATATATTAGTATATAATTATATGTAGAAACGATGAATGTCAATTTATGAACTTTTATCAACCATTTTAAACAATTGTGCCATTACTAACTTAGTTTCAATTTCCATCTAATCAGGGAAGCCAAGCCTGCATGGGTGATATGTTTGCTCCTCTTTTCTTTAGGTGTATAATTGAGTTCTGTAGAAATTTGGAAATCCCATTTGTTCATGAAATATAAAATGCCATTCGGTAAAGTATGAGAGGAATGTTAATCTGTGCTCTAGTTTCTTTTTTTCTTCTTCAATTTATGGGGCTGGAGTTTATTCTTAACAGAGAGGAATGCCTCCCTCCTGATAATGAAATATGGATGAGCTTCTTCTTACTTCAATTGCTGCTCATTTCAAGCCTCTGTCCCTATTCTCCTTTGAGGTTGCATTGTAATACATCAACCCCAAGCTAGAAGGCTTTATTTTGTTGTTTACTATGTGACCTGCTAGATGCATTATGCTCATTATTTCCATTCATTTGCTTCATATAGAGACTATAAATTTACACATTGAACTTCAATACCTATATATATATATATATATATATATATATATATATATATATATATATTTCCCAGCTTGGTGCATTTGTGCATGTCTTTGCATACATCAAAACAACAAAGAAGTAAAGATTTTTGGTGATGACTTATAAATTATACATTTCATCACACTTTGAATTCCCTCCATCGCAGAACCAACCTTGGATGTCACATGACATCATTAAAGGATGAGCCACTTAATGGACAGTTGGATTTTGTTTTATGCACACCATTCAATCACAATTTTATTTGACCATGGACTGGAGATGCTAAAATTAACACTTGAAACCCACATAATTGTATTGTTTGTGATGAGGCTTTTTAAGTGCAAAAACAGTTGTATTTTCAGCTCATTACCGACCCGCTGCAGACCACCAGCAATGACGTATTCTCCAGTACAAGAGCAAACAGTTTTCTCACACACACATATTAACAGTGTCGGTCACACCACTGCACAGTTCAGGCCCATTTTCCACTTGATGCAGTATGTCTGCAGTGGGTAAGGGGGCAGCGGGTTAGACCTCTCAGCTCTGTGTACTGATGTGCACTAAGAAAAGTTGACAAATGACTTTTGATGGAGGCAGTGACTGGCAGACTATTCCCCGCTGCTCCCTGCAGTGGCCTAGAGAGCGCAGCATTAAGACGGAGCTGTGCATCTCTGCCTACAAACACATGCTACCACTAATGGTTGAAAGCTTCAATATGAACAAGCAGCAAATCTCCTAGATACCCTCTACACACTGCACCAATACTGACACTAAATAATATTTAGCAGTGGATAAAAGTATTTTTCTTTGGGATTCCTTAGCCCTTGGGTCATTGTAATTGGTGGCCCGCTCAGCTGTTGTCCCTTGCTCTCTGATTTATCATGGTGGAATACACCTACTGTACTGTTACTGTAGAGCCCCCTCCACAGCCTGGCAAACCACATTACTCCAAAGTCCAAACATTTGCACACAAGTCTACTGAGAAAAGGAACAAATCAAATTGAATTCCTTTGAAACTTCCTCAGTGGTAACAATAAAAGCACATAGTCAAACATACAGCAGTCATTCTCATTCTCAAGTTCTCACAGCAAAACGACTTTCACCTTTCACTTTGACCTACTTAAAGTGGATACAGACAACTTTTGAACTTTCCCCCCGTTGTCCCCCCTATCGTTTCCAAGTGGTATTGTTGTTTGTGCCGCTGTCGCAAAGACAACCAGATCGCTTTCCGTTAGAGCCTCGCTCCGTGCAATAGAACAAACCATCTGTCTGCTTATCAACTCCTTGATCATAACACAATAAACTGACTTTTACCACTGCTCATTTTAGAAAGGCCACTGCAAGAAAATGTGTTCTTTGTTCTTAGATTATCAAACGGACAATGGATCATTTGTTTGTTTCTGGCTGCTAGCGTTAGCAACATGGCTAGCGTTGCTAACGCTAGGTTAGATGTTTGTTTCTTTCTTTTTAAAAACATACATGTTTGTTTCTGGCTGGTCCTGAATCGGTGTATCATTCGTTCTTTTCATATTCAATTGAGAATCCAAAATCGGAAAATGAAAAAAATATTTGTTATTTCATTATTCGTTTATGAATCTGATACCAAAAAACAAATAACTGCTTGTTTTTCGTACTTTCGATTTTATGCTCAGATCAAAAATAAGAAATGAAAAAACGGGCCACGGGCCGAACTTAATTTTGATATTTAATTTGTCCTTTTTCGCGTAAGGTCATGCTGAACACAGAATCTTCTAACACTCATTTCAGAGCATCACTTGATACCCATCTGCTGCAACGTGGTGGAAATCTCTGCATGCGTCTTGCCAGTTTCAGATAAGTCTTTAATTCAATTAGTGTATGGTTCCAGTGCGGCCATGGTGTTGATACCAAATTACTCAAAAAAATACTGATTCATTGACTTACAGTTGCGTGATTCTGGTTTTTCAGGCTTTCTTTCACACTGAACAGCGAATATTTGCTGCAAGCTTATCAAATGCTCAGATCAAAAATAGGAAATGAAAAAACGGGCCACGGGCTGAACTTGATTTTGATTTATCAAAATCAAGTTTAATTTGTTCGATTTGTGTGACCCGGAAATTACTGTCTCGTTAGCTTGATTCAGTTTTGCTAGCCTCGACGATCAATCATGGAGAGTTTCATCTTGTTCAGAGGAACTAAACGCTTAACTGTCGAGGAAGACGAGATGACAACCGAAAAAATCGGCAGGATCTTCCAGGTATTGTAGTTTCAGCTAAAAATACATCATATTTATTCTGTAAAATTGCATCAAGTGCATCAAGTGCAACACACAAAGAAGTCAATAACTTTCGGGTCACATAAATCAAACAAATTAAATATCAAAATCAAGTTCGGCCCGTGGCCTGTTTTTTCATTTCCTATTTTTGATCTGAGCATAAAATCGAAAGTACGAAAAACAAACCGTTATTTGTTTTTTGGTATCAGATTCATAAACGAATAATGAAATAACAAATTGTTTTTTTCATTTTCCAATTTGGATTCTCAATTGAATATGAAAAGAACGAATGATACACGGATTGTCCTGGCTTTCTTGTAGCTCCTGATTCGTTTTCTGGCTGCTAGTGGTAGCGTTAGTAACATGGCTAACGCTATTGCCAGCAGCCTGGCTATTGTCCAAAGCAAGAAACAACTGTAAGAATCCCAATTTGAACTAGAAACCCCGATCTCAGTGCTAATATATATCCGGAGTAAAACATCCGGTAGTATTAATAAGTAGGCAGGTTGTGTTACTTACTGATCCAGTAGAAAGAATGCCAACCCTCTCAAGTCTCGGAGCTGTCTCCATCGAGTGAATGCCGAGGTTCACTCTTGTTTTACCTCTATTTCTATCACTCTCCCTCTTCACCTTCTTTGCCTCCTCCGTCAACGGGGTTCTTTTTCTCTTGCCGGGTAGAGTTTCCATTGTCACTTCGGTTGTTCCACCGTCCGCCATTTCCGCTACTGGGGATAGACCGATAGCTACCGGGGAAAACCTATCCTATTCCTCTTTTGGTTGCGTAATGGATGACGCACTTCCTTTGTGCCGTAAATCGAGCCTTCATTCTCCCGGGAGATCGTACCCGGTGGCAGACAGAATTGCATAGTGAAAGCGAGGCTTATAGGGAACCAATCTAAACGCTGATGGTGTCATTATTCTATAGCCATTACACTGTGCAATCAACATTTACTTCATAATGATAAGTTGAAGCAAAAAAGTTGTCTATAGGGTCTTTAATATAATTTCAGTGATCCATACTTTGTGAACAGTGATAAAAGTAGTGTAAGCCTCCCATTTAACTACAGTCTGAACTTGTTTGCTTAAACTAAAGTGCTAATTCTTCCATTCACACTATTGTCATTACATTATTAAAGATGTTCTAATAGCCAAACCATGATCGCAATATGTTTAATTTTTATAGTATTCATAAAGCTCTATGGAAAAGACAAATCATGCCGCACTGTATGTGTTATAACTGCCACGTTCTATTGGAGGCTTGTTACTTGGTTGCATGTTGTTCTCTAGTTATACTAATATAGAGTGCATATGGCAACCAACTGAATATACATTGGCGATAGGTTTCTTTAAGCTTCCAGTAATCCTATAAGGTTTTTCCAAAGGAACATTTCTTTTATGTAAATCCCACCGTCACACATTTTTGTCTAGTTAGGCTTCCTTTAATATTGGATTTCTTTAAATGGCCAATCCTCTTGGAAACCTAGAGAGCATTCACTGAATGGCTGTCTCTGCTGGTCAGCAAGGGCAAATCTACATCTGCAAAATGTGCAGCACAGCAAAACAGCTTGGACCTTGAGGCTCCAGTCCAATCCCCTGATTCGGCTCTGCTCCGCCTCACAGTTTTGCAGCACCAATATGTCGCTTCCTCTTAAGGATTGGGGCAGAGACTCAAAGGGAGCATGGCTATCCACATGCACTCCCAGTCCAGAGGTCAGAGGGAATTTAGGCTGTTATGAGTGGTCCTGGCCCAGGTCAGAGAGATAGAAGCATAGTGTAACTCAGTCCCTTCCACCAGCACTTCTAGCTCCATAATGTAACTTAATGGAGTTTGCCTTGTTGCAAAACTGCAGTGAGAGGAGACCATTTTTTTTTTTAGGTTCCAGCTAGAGGCAAGTGAAAAATGAGCGACTCATTTCACTGCTGGCTCCCCCTTGGAGGGCCATGTAGGACTCAGCAGATGTTTGAGAGAGCAGGGAATACATGGAGCAGTGGACACGGATTGTCCTAACAGCCCGTGGTAGAAGGATAGAAACCATATCGGCTCTAAAACAGCTGGTGGGAGGACAAAGCACATGTTGGGAAGGATTTTTAAGATGCCTGTGTTCAGGGGTGGAACTTGAGGATTTTGGGCACTAGTCCACCTGGCTAGTAGCCCAGACAAATTATTACTAGCCCAGTATAGATAATGTAATATTCACATGTAACGAAGCAGATCATGCTTTAAAATTACATACAAGCATAAAAATCACAAGTTTGTGTTATTTTGTCTTTCATATTGTATTATTACTAACTCACAGAGGTTAAAGAGAGCTAAAGAGCTACCTGGTGTGGCTGTCACGTCAGTTTTGAGCATTCGCGCTATGGCAACAGTGCAGAGTTCCAATAGGCAGGCTGATATATATGCATCACTAGAAAGACACTTGCCAGCTTCTTGAAATTGTTTAGATAGCCTACTCAGTTTTCCAATGGCATTGTGCCAGGGTGCAGCTAATTAAAAAAAAAAAAATGGGCATGGCGAACATACACAGGAAAAGAGAGGAAAAAAATATCTGCTTAGCACAGTAAGCTAGCTAACTAATAACAATATTAGCTTTGCACAGTGACTAGAGAATTATTGTGACAAAAAAGTTATTTTGCGCATAGCAGTATCGAAGTCTATAGAATTACACACATATGCACTGCCCATCGGCCAGATATTAGCTCCATAAGAGCTTATAATTGCAAATTTATGCTGCGTACCATCAGAAGGGACTTACTTGTTAGTCAGATGCCTTCTTGGTACAGCTGGTGTCTTCCTCCTTCACCAGTTTATCCTGTTTGTTGCTCAGAGCAATGTTGAAGGAAACACACTCTGCTGTCCATGTGTGCATCAAAACCTTGATGTTGAGTAACACACAATGATCCCTGTTCTTCAATGTCAGCCATGGATTCAAGCAAAAACTTTTCACGGTGATCCAATTGCTTGCAGCATATGCTCTCAATCTTTGTGGGCATGACTGTGCAATATCAGCGCATGCACCACCAATCATTGTTAGCCCGAGCCTCTCCAGCTCTTCTGTCCGACCCAGCAACGCCTTCCCCGGGGAAGCTGCTTGACTCATGGTGCCAGCTCATTCTTGCTTCCTTGCCTTTTCTCCTCAGCAGTGTGTTGTGGTTCCTACATGAATGGCTGAATGTGGCTGAAAATGTTGTTGTTCATTACATTTTCGACAGTGGTATTCCTCTCTGCAGCCATAGCTACCTTAGCCATAGACAGGGCATGTTCGTTCTGGATGGGATTCAATTCCTGTGGTCCTAAGGTAAAAGTCACCAGTCACCAGACCTCCCCTGGTATTACTAATGCGGTCCGGAGAGGGGACATCTCCGGGGACAGTGCCAGCTGGGGACGATGTACCAAACTGTCCTTGGAAAATGGGGAGGTCTGGTCACCCTATTTGAATATTAACTCCTCATTTGATTTAATGACACAGGGTTTGCAATTATTATGAAAAAAAAGTGTTATGACCCAGGCATGCATGTGTGGTTGCAATTCCTTACAATATCGTGAGATGCAGTCACTGTGATACTAAGTGAAGGCGACAGCAGCTATGAATTCACTGGGCTTGCAAATTGTAGAATCCTCCTTGGGTGTGGACAAAAGCCACTGAATCTCACTTGTAAAGGTCACATTGCATATGCAGCGACCTGTTCCTATGGCACCACAATAAAAACAGAAATGGACTGTGTGCACTCAAAGAAAGAAACAGCATCTCTATGATGTCGAGCTTTGGTCAAAAAAGGACTAAAAAACACGTGCTTCCTCATGTACAGAAAATAAAAAAATGCCCTCATGCTTACCACTATGATGTTTTGATATGCTGTGGCATGAAGGTCACAATGCATTAGTGACGCCTCAAGTAGTGTCTCAATCCAGTGAGACCACCAAAGCTACACACACCTGCTGTATGAGTATGTTCATAACGTCCACTCTCTTTGTCTCTTTCTGTATTTCTCACTCTCTCTCTGTCTCTCTCTTGGCATGCAGAAATGCTGATGTGGTCATAATTAATGTCAGTTGCATGCTTCTCCCTTCCCCCCTCCCCATTCTGGACTTTCAGCTTAGCTCTTGTATAATTACACTAATGGAGAGTGACACAGGTGTAACATATCAACACTTGTAGATGAGCCATTGCTCACTGCGTATGATTGCCAAAGCATGTGTCAGCACTGGCTCACTCCTCTCGCTCCCCCTCTTCGTCGCTGCCAGTGTTTGGACCGATACACATTATATAATTATCATAATTATAATTTTGCATAATATCTTTGGCCAAACTGTTGTTCTAAAACCTTACACACCACAATTTTTTTCATAACACTCATCCACAGCCTGAATAACTGATTACTTCCAATTATAGCTTTGGTTACCTTTAACATCACTCTTCTGTCTCAAAGATGCCCACATCCATTTTGCTCAATATTGCATAATGGCAGAAATACTTTTTGAGCATGCAGACTTCAACACTACTATAGCCATACATCAAAGGATCCTTAGCCTAATTAGTGCAGAACAGGATTAGATAACACAGAATGACAAGACATAATCCCAAATTCAGCAAGTCTCATTCAAACTTGTTACATCTGTCCATAGAATCAATTGCACTGCAGTTAGATTAGATTAGATCTACACTAAGCACTGTACAACTAATGTTTTTGAGGGATTTTTTTTATGTGTTTGGAAAGTGGGAAGCCGTTCAATATCTTAATTAAAATACCGAGCCTTAATTACAGGTACCAAAGAATTTGTTAAAGTGAGCGTGCTTCTAAATGCTTCAGTAAGCAAACACACCACTGCTTCAGAGTGGATTTGAGAAAAAAAAAAAAACTGAATGTTTACTACAGCTCATGCCAAAAGTGATATTTTCTAGGCAGTGATTTTTTTTTAGTTTCCTGAGTGAAATAAGTACATAGCATACCATCTCATAGCACAGTGTGACTTAATTTCTCTGCAAACACGTGGAAATCAAGTGAATCATCACCTCGGCTAAGTTTGGTATCCCAGTCATCTTATGCTGAGCACGTCCCTCACAGATCAGGTTGTATTTCAAGAGCGGCCAGCATGCGCATTGCTCTTACACTGGGCCTCGGGAGATTCACCGGAGGCAGACTGCACACAATACCTCACCCAGACACAGCACAGCACTGAGAGCTCAATGCAATGACTTTCATTTGCATCGACATACGACTGGGCCTTTGTTTGCCAACCCCACTCTGTGAATTGAGATAAGCGCACATAGCTAAAAACAGCAGGATTAGATGTGCCTCTCTTCCACACGGATATGGGGCTTCTCACCTGTTTCTATGTTTGCTTGTTTATGCATCTTTGTCTGGGAAACATTGTAAAACAAAGAACAGAAGGCATAGGAGAGCCATTTTCTGTTTGAAATATTTCAGGAACTACATAAAAGCTTATGGCACTGAGTGTAATACCATTTGTCCTTGAGAAGCACTGCATAGCACATCTTGTATTTTTTTAAGAGTTGGCAAAGCTCATTCAATTTTGTGAAAATGAGCATAAAAATACCCATACTTGGTTGTTTCCTTGAACGTCATTGATAGGCATTATAACTCTATGACAACAATTTCTTTCTCCTGCAGCAAGGCCATAGAGAGACGGTACCGTGTAGAATCCAGAGCTCGCCCTGTGTCCAATCAAGGGGAATTATTAAGTATTAGTGATTAATAACTGGGCTGATTGATTTTGGGTCACAACAGGGGTTGACATTTTTTGGATACCTATGTTGGCAGTCCTCCAATATTGATTGGAGAGCAGGGAACAAACAGCAGGGTTAGATAGAGTTTCACAGTAAGGGACAAAACACTTCAATACCTGTCCTGTTTGGTCATTTATGCTCCCAGAACAATTGGTATGCTGTGGTGGCTGTCTGCAGTGTCTGCAGGGTCTTTTTTGTCAGATGCAGATAACATATTAGCTAGTTCTTTTTTAAACTGCGTTTATCCTCAAAATACTCCAAAATGTTCCAGACAACTTAAGTCTTGAGTCTAAAACTTGAAACTGCACTGAAAGAAGTGCTACTCTGTGGAGGAGCTGTATGCCAAATTGAACAATTCATTTCAGTTCAATTCAATACAACTTTATTTATCCCACATGGGGCAATTCAAAGGAATCAATTTAAGATACAATCAATCATTAAATATGAAACAAAGAATGCGCATATCACATAACAAAAAGAGACTTTTTACCAAGGTTACCAAATTAACAGTTGGCCATTTGCCGATTTGTGCCATGAAAGTGCAGAGTGCAGGCAGAGATCAGCAGTCAAATGCATATACAGTGATTCTTGTTTAAAATATGGACCCAAACAATTCGGGAAAATGTGTTAAAGGTGCCAGAGTTTGACGTTCAGTTTGACAGAACATTCTCTCCCACACAAAGAGAGAAAAACTGAAATAGTAAAAGCTCAGAGAGACTTAAGATATCACTTTCAAGTGTCATATTCCTGCTCTCACTGGTAAGAAGAAGTTTGATCTTATGAATTGATATTAACATGTTTTTACAACATGTGAAGTGCTGCAAAATAATTTATAATATCACTGGATTTCTCTGATGGCAAATGAAACAAAAAAGGTTATTAATACAACATACTATACATGCATGTAGTGAAACTACACTTCAAATAGAAGTGGTACTGCATTATAATGTCTTTGTTTTATTTGCAAAACAGTCAAAATATAGCAGATATGTTTCATAAGCAAATAGGCCTTCGAATTTAATCGCATCCACTTCACCCTCCTTTATGGGACACTGAGGGGGTGTTGATTTATATTTTGTTGAGGAATGACAAGATCAACTGTAAATACCACATACAAGTGTTATACAGCATTAGAAAGATGTAACCCTGAAGATTAATGTGACAGGCTATTTGTAACAATCTTTTCTCCCCATAAACAACTAGTGTCCATGATAAATCTTCATATTCAAATAATTAAAGTGCTGAGTTTGGGAGAGTTTGTCGCAGCAGGACACTCTAGGAATGCCATTTCCAAATATGTGTCAGTTGCTACACTGAGTTCTGGGTTGATATTATCAGTTACACAGTTTTGGTCTATTCACGAACCAAATAAACAGTATGGTAAAATAATAATAATGAAAATGTGGGCCTACATAAACAAACCTTACATTGTCAAAATGGCCTACATTTCTGGTTTCTTGGTTTGAAGTTTTATTAACCTGTGGTTATTTTAGAGGTCACACTAGATCTGCAAAACTTTTGGTTTGTATCAGCAAAAAATAATATTGCAAGTTCCCTGGGGAGCATGCATGTTATGCTTGGTATCAATGGAATAATGAATTTGCTGTTTTTTTTGTTTTGTTTTTTTGTTGTTGCTCAAGCTTGAAAATAGTTCCATCTAGAAGCCATTGCATTTGTGTGCCTATTGGCTTACTGTTGAGGTAATAGGACATTTAACTTATGTCAGCGATAACCAAAGCTCTTTCCGTTGTGCCAAGAATTTACACACACAACGTTTTCTAATTTGTGAACATTGATTTGAAATATACAGTACAAAACAATATCATGTATTACCATCCTCATTTAGGCCTGTGCATAATTGCTTATGGTGATACCTTCTCAACTTCATTCTCATGAGATATTATGCAAGTTATCAATATCACTGGACTGAATTATAGATTAGACAGACGGGTAACAAATTAAAGGAAAAACCAACAAAAAGTGTCTTAGTAAGGTGTTGGGCCACGAGCCGCCCGAACAGCTTCAATGCACCTTGGCATAGATTCTGCAAGTCTCTGAACTCTACTGGAGGGATGGAATGCCATTCTTCCAAAATATATTCCCTCATTTGGTGTTTTGATGATGGTGGTGGAGAGCGTCAGTCCAAAATCTCCCATAGGTGTTTAATTGGGTTGAGATCTGGTGACTGCGAAGGCCACTGCATCTGGATATAAATGTTTCATCATAGGATAAAGGTGATCACTCAGAATAATTTTGTACTGATTTGCAGTGACCCTTCCCTCTAAGGGGACAAGTGGACCCAAACCATGCCAGGAAAATGCCCCCCGCAGCATAACAGAGCCACCGGACCCCCTCACTGTAGGGGTCGAGCATTCAGGCCTGTCCCGTTCTCTTGGTGTACGCCACACATGCACTCGCCCACTTGTCTAATATGGTGGAGGATGACTCATCTAACCATATCACTATCTTTTTCCACATCTCTGTAGACCAGTGCCTATGGTTTTTGTGCCACTGAACTCTCAAATGTGCATTCGTCTTCGTAATGAGGGGTTTATGCACTGCAACCCTACTATAACACCCCTGTAGTTGTGGACGGACTGTTCTTGTTGACAGTCTGATCATGTCCTGCATTGACATTCTCAGTCACCTGCATGAGGAGAGTCACTCTTCTGTTTTTCCTTACATATCGCACTAACGCACGAGCATCACAGTCAGCGAATGTGCGCTTTCCACCACAATTTCCAACCCTATTTACTGATGTCTTTCCCATAGCTCTAAATGCAGATGTCACTTTACTCACTGTTTCTATTCAAACACTAGCCAGTTTGTGACTGAAGCTCCTGCCATCCGTGCCCCAATAATGAACTCAAAGTCATTTAGATCTTATTCTCTTGCCATCTTGATCCACAATCAAGGTTAACCAGCATCTTTATACATGCCATAGAGCATGATAGGATGTCAATTGCTTAATTGTATCATGCAATACACCTGTATCATGGAAGCATCTGCATTCATTATGTTTCTCCACTCATTTATTCAGGTTTTTCCTTTAATTTGTCACCCGTCTATATGACAATTAAAAGAATATTACAAATGCCATTTCTATTACCATAGAAACAGGACTGTTAATAACACTGGTGATATTTCCATCACACATTTTGGGGCAATTTCCTCCTCCCAGATGCTTAATAACTCCCGTCTCTGACTTCAGCAAGTCCCCCCATTAACTGCTCTAGCCTCAGAAAAAGTCCTTGCTCATCTGAACACATAAACAGACCTGATGGCGAAAACGTTTGATTCACATCGCCCAGTCATTAGTCATTATTCTCTTTGCCCATTTGTCTTTCGGTCAATTACTCCATTTTCTATTTTTCTTCCAGCTGTTTGTATTCTTTCCCTTTGTGTCACTGACACTTTATTCTTCCCTGTTCAGCGGCTTTGTTTTCTAATTAGAATCTGTCTTTAAATATTGTTTCAAACACAAGAGGTGAACATGACCAGTGTGAGCAAAAGTATTGGCTGCAGTTCCCTCTGAATAGCTAAAGAAACAGAATCGTATTTATCCCTTAAGCTTTCACATTGGGGTTTTATACTTTTCAAGAAAGAAGTAAACAATCCTGTCTAACATCTTTTTTGTTTGTTTCAATTCTAACTTTAGGTTAGAGCGAAAAAAGACATGTGGCAACTAAACAGCGGTGCTGTAATTGGGCACTTCATTGTGCACCTAAAAGCACTACAGGGAACTCAATAAGTGAAATCTGAGGAGGAATTAGGTTTCAGGCAATATAGTGCATTTATTTATTCATTTTTCCGTGGTACACTGCAGTTTTTGAAACTGTTTAGTGCTGCTCTATATACAACTGTAACTCACAAAGCTTTTTCCTTTTCATTTAAAATAGTTATAATGCTATTTTCATGATCCAACAAATGTCATCCTGTATGGATTCAGGAAATATACTGTACAGGCCCACATCTTTTCACCAGCAAAGAAAAAAAAAAAAATAGTCTCCTTTTTGTTTTCATGTTCAGCAAAGTGCCATTCAGAGCCACGTCATTACCCAAATATATTGTCATAACAGTATAGGGCTACTGTAGATGCCACAGCAAATCAGCCCACAGTGTCGACTGTAATGAACTCGGCCTGTTACAGAGAACAGGATACACAAGAATGAGGTTTTAAACAGAGAGAATACATTGTAAAGAAGGGAACAAAAATGTATTTATTGATGTAAAATAACAAAGCAAGCTCTAAAGCTAGAGCTTGCTCTGGATTCAGTTGTATGAATCTAGAGCTTAGTAGTTTGAAGAAATTCTTCATATATTTTAGATTGAATTGATCACATATCAGCAGGTAGAGACTGAGAGTTCTGTGTCATTTTGAGTTTCTAACAATTTGCTCTCACAGTTTGTTGTGTAAACACTATTAAAGCCATGGACAGTCTTCAGTAGTTTTGCTGCCATAATTCAGTAGATAAAAGCAGGAATACTGTAATTAATTTGTATCATTTGATTTATTTGGCTCTATAGTGACACAATACTGTAGTAACTTGCAAGACAGGTGGGCCTTGAGGACTGGATTGGGAAACACTGTCTAGTCACTCCAATTGAAAAAAAACCCTGTCTAAATTGAATCAAGATATAAGTAATTTCAGTGTTATGAAATGGAAAAATTAGCTTTTCATTTGACAGTTAAGCTGCTTTGCTCTTTAGGGATGTTGAGTGGTAAAAAGGGAACTGAATAATCCACTTTGTGACCAAAGTACAGTAAACAGCACTCTGTTGTACATGTCGACACTCATACAGTAGCCTAAGTGAGCCGTATGCAGTGCCATAATATACTGTAGAGTCAGGGCTGATGATGGTTAGTCATTCAGAATCTCTCAAAACTCACAAGATGAATGTTTAATGTGTTATATTTTAATGGGACAGAATAAGTACTTATAGGAAATATTTAAAATACTGAAAAACTAAAATCACTGAGTTATTGATTGGTTTTCATAAATCTTTTAGGTGGCATTCCTTTAATACAACTGACTCAGGGCATAAAATGGAAAACAATGCACAGAGGAGTTTACCTCTGTTTTGCTATTTTGACGATGCTTACAGAGGAAATCTGCTCGTTGCTCAAAAGCATTGGCAGCAGTTTCTTGCTTGAAAAATGCAGTGTATGGTAAATTGCCTGGGTTATGCCCAAAAATAAATAAACACATCACAGCCTATTCCTCTACTACGGTGTTGAAGCCAATTCAATTACAGGCAGGCTTATCCACTCGAGCCGCATGTAGCTCTTGCCCCTGTGTCTGGGGGTGAAGTCCATGGAGAGCTGAGTTCATTTTGGTAGATACCCTCAGGAGGACAGGTACTGAAAAGCCTGGCCCACACTGGTAGAAGAAGCCAAAAACTTTTGCAAATAAACACTTTTCTGTCTCACAGCACTACATTTTATTGAAGCGTTGGTTTCTTCCAGATGGCCTCTAATGGCCTCTAAAGTTTTTTAGAAGAGGCAAAATTTAGAGGGATCGCATTGATTTTTGGTTGTATTCGGCATGTGGTTGTGTTACTTCTGATCTTGAGCCAAGTCAGATTAACTCTACATCAGGTATGTACAGAGGTCAGGGAGGAGGACGCAGAGTTGAGGTGAAAGCTGTAGAGACATTCCAGCAAGATACTTCAAAGACATAAGTCCAAACAACCTTACCCCACTCTACCCACATCATCCTGTTCACTGCAGAGCGGACCACACTCACACGGTCCTTAGAGGATTCTGGGTGGGGAGAAGAGGAGAGCAAACACCAAATCTTCGGCACCTAAATTGACGTAACACTCCCTGAACCCTCAATAGACACTGTATGAATGCACAAGGTCAAGCATATTACACCAACATATCCTGCCATGTACTCTCAAAGGTATAAAACAAGGCTTCACCATTAGTTCTGCCTCTTTTATTCGGTTTCTCAGAGGGTGATTCATCTATAGCTGTGCTAACATCTGAATTCCATTGTGCATTAGTGAGGCTGCTGAGTGTTGAATGGCTCGGTATTACACACTATAAAACTCCTCTGCAGGAGATAACAGACATTCCCACTTTTACTTTTGTATAGTTGCTTTTTCTTTATTGGTAAGTCCATTACATAATTAGTTATTTCTAAAATCAGATAAAATGTTGCTTTTTTTATATAATGTTGATAAGCAATGTATTAGCTAGTTTATTGCTTATTCAGAAGGACAAAAGTGGCACATTGTTATATGGAAAAAAATGGACAGCTTGTGTTGTTCTTCAAGATGTATATCTAGCAAATTTGGTTTCAGTTAAACCATATCTGCATTTGTGATTCCACTATCAGCTCTTCAGTTGGGTTGAATTTATTTGAGATTTGGGTTGGGGTCAGACGAACAGTAGGGGCCAGACTACTTGCATTTGAAAAAATGATTAGGTATGCATCTTAGAAGGAGTTGCTGTATGTTCTGAAAATAGCTAAACCAAACAAATGCTTCTCCAATGGGGACTAAGAAAAGAGTCACTTACAGACAAAGCAAAAACTGTTCAAAAGGAATTTTTAAAAGGCACCCTTTGGGATTCCCACCTGGAATTAAAAGCAACTAGAAAAGGTTTCAAAATGAGACAGTCCCAGAACAAAGAGAAATCCCAAACAAAATGGAAAATGGAGTTTTACTAAGGATTAAGGAGGAAAACATGGCTGTAGTTTTCTCTGTGCAGCTAAATGTGCTGCACTACAGGCAACCAAAGCTTAAGTACTGGCTGGTGCTTTTTGGCTAGTGCTTTAAAACATCATTTTGGCACCCAGAGTCATTTTGTCACTTGTTTTCATCAAGCAGTATTTAAGTTATTTATCTGCTAATCCTAATTCTAAAATCACTGTGACATTATCAATAAAATAAGAACCTAAATAAGCAAGTAAAAAAAAAACGATCTGAAAAAAGCTTTTTGGTCATACACAATTTACGAAATAAGACAAATGAGGTTCAAACCAGTTCAATTGTGATAAATATTCAAACAGTTTAATTATCTGTGAGTCACAGTGTCAAATTGCATTCTACCAGACAGGTTTAAATATTGAGTGATATAGCACTGTGATTTATGAATAAATAGCATTTGAAAAAGACTGCAGAGGAGCGTACTGAACTCAACTCTAAGAACGAGTATAACTCAAAGTGCTTTGAAGTATCTGATTCTGCAACACAGTGGTTCAATGGTTAATTTTCCCTTAGTGTTTACCCCTGATGCACCTAATGCACCTGCCCTTAAAGGTCCCATATCGTGTAAAACAGGATTTCCCTTGCCTTTTTGATTATAAAGGAGTTGGATGTGCTATCTAAACATTGTGAAAGTATCAAAATGCACGGTCGCCAACTAAATCCACACAATCCATATTAGAAAAGCGAGCCTCTAAACGAGTCGTTGGGACTTCTGTAACTTTGTGGCGTCACAAAGGTTCGCTCATTATCATTTTTGTAAGAAATAATAGGCGAACAAAGTGTTTTTTTCAAAGCAGTTGAGCGGTTGCCATTATTTATCTACCTGAGCGTTTTTCCTACCTGTAGCTGCCGGTGCTGTGGTGTCTCACGTTTCACTCTTGAAACGGTTAGCCAACCAGAACAGAGGGGTCGTTAATATTAACGAGCCTTAAAGACACAGCGATAGAAACAGCCTGTTCTTGGTAAGGCTCAGAGAGATGCTGGAAAATGAACATGTAAAAATGGATTGAGAGTGTTTTTAGTACATGACATCACACAAACAGCTTTCAAGACAAAATAAAACACTGGAAAGTGTAGAATATGGGACCTTTAATAAACTGTAGGTGGGACCATGAGGGTGTGTTTACTCAGATGGTTTTCTGGGACCTCATGTCCTCCATTCTGGACCCCAGTTTGGGAAAGACCAGTCTGTTATCAAAAGATTCCTCAAATCAGATCATTTGAAAATGATTTGGTAATATCCTAAGGCAATTCATTGCATAGCCATTACAACAATATTATATTTTTACTATAATATTCTTGTTTAGCTGTATTCTAGTGTTGACAAATCAATGGCCTCCCAGTCTTTAATTACTTTCTAATCTATTAACAAATCTCTTACAGTTGATTGCAGGATTGGAATATTGGCATTTGGCTGTGGGACCCAATTGATCACAGGATTGCAAAACTTTGCGACATGCTTCAATAAACAATTACACAAACATGGGTTTTACTGGAAAGACGTGACCTCTTAGTTTGATTAACGACTTCATTTTGAATTGAGGCTTTGGGGATGATAATCCTAATACTGATTACACTAGTATATCTTCATCATCATTTGTTCTGAATGAAGTGAGTGTATTTAACTCCCATTTTACTTATGGGGTTAAGTCTACTTTTAGCGGTGTGTTTTACCTCATTTTGATATCTACCACTGGCATTCTAATGACTGTTACACTTATGTTGATTGGGTTACGATTTACTGATTTACCGCACTAATGCTGCTCCCCAGATACTCTTAGATCAAATGTCTGAAGTCTATTTAAGCATTTCATGAAAACCTGTTCCCTCTGTTCTCTCCACACCGCTGATAGGCTTTTCAATTTAGCCAATATACAGTATGTACGTACTACTATGAAATATACTAATATACCATTATTTAATATCATCAATCATATATTTTTCATGATTAACTTGTTTGGGGTCACAACTTGGGCAGCAGTCTTACTCTGCGTCTGTTATAGAATCAGCTGCTGCATCTCCTTAACCTATAAAGACTGTTACACTTGAACTTGACACAGGTACACAGAGGTGACTTTGACGAAGATATCTCAGAGGTTGGGGAGGGGAATTGAGGCTGTGGAGAGGATGAGGTGCCAGCTGCAGATTTACACGCCTCCACTGGCTCACTGCACATCATTAAAGCCAGGGGCCGCTTGCAGTGGCTCCGTTTTTGTCCCGGCCCACACAGGCTACATCGGGCCACACACACTGATTTATCTCAGCTGTCTCTCTGAACGGCTTTTCCCGCCAAGAGAGAGATGGGGGCTGACGAGATTTACGTGTGTATATGAGATGAGATTCATTTTGGCAAGAGCACATGCTTCCTCTGACACAGACAAACCCTTTTCGCTCCTGTCTCCGTTCTCTCCACTGCCATGTCTCCCACCCATTCATACACACCAAGAGCCCATTCCCAGAGTGAGAATCAGTGATGGATGTTCATATGCACTATGTCTCTAAAAATACTACAGCCACACCAGTACTAATTCCCTCTGCTCTGTATTTTTTTCATGATTTCTCCACTTTTTATTCTTAACATGACAACATATCTCACAATGTGCAATGGGAACTCACACACTCTCTTTTTTTCTCAGTCTTTCTAGCTTGGCAATTTCAATTTATTGAGTGTGAATACAAAGTGTGCCAATTATTCAATGAAACAACAAATGGACTTGGAATTTGCAGAGTTGGTCTAATAGGCAATAGGCCTATTAGCGCATAATGATTTCTATTCTAACCAGGCAATGATTATTTGAAAACATTTAAATAGAAAATCAGTGAGATTCTTGTTTTTCTTGATTTTGTCAACACCTTTGGTGATAAGCAGGCACTGCTTTGGTCTTTTGCGTTGCATTTCCCAGTGAACCACTTTGCTACTGTGTTTGACATCACTATCACTAAAATTATTAAATCATCAGACGAGTTTGCCGTTACTCGAATTAGCTGTGAAACGTTTACCCGGTTTGACTACCAAAAAAATTGCCAGTTGCCCTTCAAACGTTGGCTAACTTTGAGACATGCTTGTGATAAGGGGCTATACAAATAAACAAGACTAGACTAGACTAGACTAGATAATGGTACTTTGACAAAGGAGAATAAAATAGCTGTTGTTACCAAGTTGGACAAGCTAACATTAGCTAGCAATAGATCCAACAAGCTGCAAATCAATGTATTGAAGTGCACTGACGAAACCTGCCGGTACTAAAGAAAGAGTCATCTCTGCATCACTCCAGTGCTTTTTATCTCGGATCAGCAATGCCGATGTTCACTCTACTTTTGGCTCAGAGACAGTCCATTTCCTTTTTAGCACACTTGCCTTCCTCTGAGCATTGAATCTGTTTCTTCTTCCTTAGATTTTCTGTTGATGAAGTTTGAGTTTCTGTAGGTACCAGTCTCTTCTATGTTCAGCCATGGTAGCTATCGCTGCTCAAGCTAACTATGCAGTTTTTATATTTATTCCAAACAAACCACTCTTGCTGATTCCGTAAATGTAAAATGCACCACTTCCTGTGTGATTTTCCTGGAAAAGTCCTTCCCAATACTGGGTGTTCGGAACAGCAAATGTAAAAGCTTTCATGAACTGGGTATAGGTTGAATCAATACTCTATGGTATCAATTGGCAATAGAGTAGCAAAACGGCAATTTATTTAGATGTAAAATTAGCAGATGGTTACTATAAAGAAAAATGCATTTGTCTTTGTAGCAGCGAAAAAGAAATCAGCAGGCACCTTTGCCACGTTGGATTCATAAGAAAAATTGCCCTGTCCTTCACAGTGAGATAGTATGGACTCCAGGACTGCTGGAGATGATAGAAAGTACAGACAATCCACTTGGCGGACAGGTTGTTTCTTTTTCTTTTTTTTTGTGGAAAAACATATGCTATGGACCAGCACAGTGTTAGACACAAATAAGAGGCTGGAGGATTGCAGGCTACACACACAAACACAAACCATCATTATCATCAGCAATTACTTGACTCAAGTCCTCTATTGAGTCACCTGTTTGTGGCTTGTCACACAGCAGTCAGACCGAGATCTGAATGATGTAAGAGCTATTTTTCTTCAATCGTTCCCGTCTAGTGCAATGTCATCTCAGCTGTTGAAGGTGATATGCTTTTTCTCTTGGTTTCTTCTTTTCAGCCTTTTAGGCGCATATTTCTGCAATATGTTAGTGGTGATAATCAGTATTGGGGTCATTACTGGAAAAAAGTAATCAATTACACATAACTCTCTGAGAAAAGTAATAAGTTAAACTACATATTACATTACTTTTGTGATACACCCTAAAACGATTGCACTAAGCTTACTTGTTTTCATTGGCATGATACATTTTGTAGACCTAAGCCCACTTTACCAGCAGAGGTTTAAGGTTTTTAATAAAGACAGAGCCCACAGCATTAAATCCCAACTTTCTGAGTCGTATTTACCACTTTGTTGGCCCGTTCATGTGCGTTCTAATAGTAATTCCTATATTTTCAACATGACTTTAATCAGGATAAGACAAGGGGAATCTTTCGATAGATATTACACTCATAAAGAAGTTAAGGAGGCTAAAGAATGTAACATAAGTAACAACTTATCTGTTAGATCAGTAACTATACTGTCATTACTGAAAATAGAACAGTAATGCCTTACTTTACTCTGTTACAGGAAAAACTAATGTGATTACACCAACACTGGTGATAATTTATATGCAGATGTCTTCCACAGTCGCTACTCCTGTGTATTATAAACTGCTTGTGTTCAGCCAGTTTTGTGCTCTTCTTTGTTTCATAACACTTATGCACAGTTTAATGTTAGGGTTTGCACTTTATGCATTGAAGTAGCTGTGACTTTATCTTAATTGTTGTCATATTCACAAGATTAAGCATTAAATAATTGCAGCAGTGTAGCATTATTACAAGCAAATACTGTATTTTTCCTAGGATTCTGATGTTCTTTCAATGTATGCAGCAGACTACATGCTCAATCATCATCCTCAATCAGTTAAGGCATTGTTTTTTGTGGTGGTGTGCTGGGGAGGCAGCACCAGGGTGGGGGAGGCAGGTAGGATCAACAAACTAGTTTAAAAGGCTAGCTCTATAGTGGGCTGACACTCTGGAGGCAGCAGCAGAGGGGAGGATGAGGACTAAGCTGAACTCCATCCTAGACAACATCTCCCAACACCCATATGGTGAGCTGATGCAACTATGGAGCACCTTCAGCATCTGAATCATCACCTCAAGGTGCAACATAGAACTTCAGGTGCCACTTTGTTCTTCTGTACAATGATTCCTGGCCAAACGGCCTTCAGTCTCAGCCAACAAGCAGGAAGCTGAAGCATGGCACTTGTACTTTCTGTATCAACTATCCTGGCTACTTTTGCATAGCTTTGCCCTGGACTAGACTACAGTGCCTTGCAAAATTATTCACATCCCTTAATTTTTAGCACATTTTGTTGTAAATGGATTTATTCTGGATTTTTAGTTTGAGTTCTTTGCAAAGCACTCTGTTTGACCTAATTGAAAACAAAACTGAAGAAATTCATAAATGAAAGTATAAAATTACAGAAAATAACAGAAGACTGACTTTGAATATGTATTCAACCCCTTGTTTTGTTTGGGATATATTGCCAGACTAGCAAACATTTACTCAACATTTTTTATCATCTGTTACACAGATTTCATATTTAGTTTGTATTTAGTGGTTGTGAAAAAAAAAATCCTTTCAAACTTTTAAAATATAACTGTCCTTTCTTGCCAACAAAGCTGAGACCAAGTCCCTTATTCCTGTAGCATTGAAATTGTCATTTGAGTATTTTATATAACCCCTATTTTCTCTATTCTTGTTTATATTATATTTTCCTTGCTGTATCCTATTACTAATTTCCCCACGGGGATCATTAAAGTTTCATCTCAGCTTCTTATTACATGGCTACCTTGGAACTCTATTGAAGGACTTCAACTTCATTACCATTTTTTAGGATAATGCATATACCCCATCTCCCTAGAATAGAAGTTCCTTACCAGTTGGAATAGTGAGAAGCTTGCACAACTAATATAAAGATTTCGTCCCTGTCCCTGTGTAGGTGCCATATACAACATTTCACCAAGGATCCTTGACAGAATAATTACCTTGGTTCTACTGCACTTTAAATAATTTGTGCACAGAAATCAAAATAAATTAACCCATTCTCTAAATGTCAACACCACCATCAGAGTCAAGGAATATGCCATTTTGAGGGGCCAGTGCTTTCACATGACATGCCTTTTGTGCCACAGCATAGTCACCACAGCACTGTGGACTTTAAGTCAAGTGAAGTTTCATGGAAGTGAAACTTCTCTCCTCCTGTACCTGGGGGCTATGAAACATATACTCTACTATTAATCTACACATTTTGCTGTAATTTTAAACTTCCATTATCATCTTCATATGCAAATGAATTTAGATGTCATCACACAATCACAGAACATACTACTGGGTTCCTCATCTATTAGTTTGCATGGACAGTGATGTATGGCAATATAAATAGCAAAATCTTCTGATCACAACACAACACATACTGTAGCATTTTATGATAAATCCAATTGTTTTATCAGCACTGCTTCTATGCATGTATGCAATATCCTTTAAATTATGTTTGCTAACGGTGTGGTTGCTAATGCTAATAAACTATACCGTCATATATTTTTTTGTCACTTAAAGGTATAATATGTAACATTTCCGCATTAAAAGATGATACGTCAGAGAGTGAGGAAGGAAGTCGGCGAACTAGCTAGCTAGCCACTCTGTTGTTTTTTTTCATTCTATTGTTTTTATTGCTCACTCGTAATGGATCACGATCATTCTCGTTTGCTGCGCGTTCTGTCACCGAAGCTGTCCCCGTAAAGCGCAAACATACGGGTGAACCAAACGACCCAAGAAGATTATGGGACAAGAAGAGAGCTACAAGATGTGCTACTATGACAAGTGGCTTATGCCAGCCACCAAGCTTGCGTACGGTAACATTATAACATTACAACAACGTTAAACACGCTCATAAAGTTATTTTTAATATGATTGTTTTTACCACGGATAACAGCGCTGGGCTAACCCACGATTGAATTCGGCACATAACGTTAGCTACAGCTGTATGGGTAGTCGACTCATCTAATGGTTAGTTAGCAAGTTAACGTTACGTTAGCTAACGTTACTTGCGGCTATTTCATTAGAATGAAATGAGGTAACGTGAATAAATGTGACTAAATGTAACGTGAATAAAACTTTAATACATTACCTTGTCCGTGAACATGATTTCTGCCTGAGTCACGTCAGATAGATTTTCACCGGCAGTGGTGGTGAAGACAACAACTCCCATGATCCCACACTACTTCACGACATCATCAAACTACGTCTTTTGTTATTGTTTTGATTAAGAGACCCCTAGCGGCAGAAATTACATACTGTGCATTTAAATGCACAATTAAATGAATAAAAAGTGTGATGGTAGGATACAAACTCAGCCATGGTCAATTTTATTTTTTGACATGTATATATTCAGTTTCTTCAACATCCAGTTTATGTGTTTAAAGACACAATTTTCTGGAGAGGGAGGACAACAAGCTGGAGAACAATTCAATCAACAAATCAGCATTTCTGAATTCCCAACATGATGAAATGTGTCAGGTAGTTCTTGGCAGTCTTTTTGTTGTGTGTCTGCAATATGTCTCTAATTCAGCTTCATAACAGCATCTATTTACATTAAGTCATGCCAAATATTTCATCTTCTAATTGAACTAATTGTTCCTCAGTAATTGCTGTTGAAATTCAACTCATTGTGCTCATTTGGTGTGCGAGATGAAACGACAGTGAATTGAATAGCCAGGTAGCAGGGACTGGCCAGCTGGCGAGGCCTGTTGGCTGCAATGAGACAGTCAAATGAGTCAAATACAGGCTGCATACAGGAATGGTTCCCATATTTTCGCAACCCATGTTTTTCCATCAAAAATATATTGTATATATATATATATAAATATATACTAGAAAGAAATATACTAGAAATATTTCTTTGAGAGAAGGGGTTGGAAAGATTTACATGCACTCTAACATGCTGAAAAACTATATGGATGAGTGCTACTCTGCTTATTTCTCCATCTGCCAAATTGATTTTGAAGTCAGTTCTGGTGGGATGCTGCATTGCTCATCCAGATTTACATTCTGGCCTCTCCCTCATCCCTTTCCAGAAGACAAGAAAACACTCAATTTTACCCTCAGTGACTTAACTAATTCAACAAGAACCATGTTTGAAACAATACGAAACAACACTATATTCATCCCAGCTTTTGCTGCAGGACTCTTGCCAGAGGGGCATATGAGGGGCCATGCGTATTCATCATTCGTTTGTCATGTCATCAAGTGATTCAATCAGTTCTCCATTCCTTTCTCTTTAAATGTTGATCAATCAACCAAATATTTTCATGAGTCACTCAAGCAAGTCAAAAAACTGATAGTGTGCCATTGGAAACATTAGAGTATTTACATAATCAAATGTTAAGGCAGGTTTTTTTGTTTTCCTACTTTCTCTACAGAAACATGTCATTGTTTAATTACAAATGATTTACTACCAGATCTTTTTTCTAACTGTTCATCTAAACTGTAGATGGGAGTAGATTTTTTGTATCTCATACTGTGTAATGAAGGTCTTATATCATATTTGGTGGCTACTGCGTCCTTTGTGTCTTTTTTCCTTTCATTCATTATCTCTACCCAGTTGGTTCCTTTTCAGGGTCGCTGGGGGATGGAGCCTATCCCAGCATACAATGGGGGAAGGCAGAGAGACACCCTGGACAAGGCACCGTGCGGTCCATCATTAGCACAGATAAAAAGACACTTGCAGTCATATGTATGGGTAATTTAGAGTCTTCAATTCACCTGACTTGCATGTCTATGGAATGTGGGAGGAAACCAGAGAACCCAGAAGAACTTGCAAACTCCACATAGAAAGGGTCAGGGCCTAGAGTCAAACTCAGGCCCTTTTGTCTGTCGGGTGACAGTGCTAACCCCCCCCCTCCCCCTTTGTGTCCCGTCCTGTCCATTTCTGTCCTGTGTAATGTGTGCCTTGTGCCATCGGTGGCTATTGTCTCGCCATGCCACATCTTGGTGTTCAACACAAGTGGACGTTTATTGGTTTGGCATCAATATTTACATGTTCATGAAAAAAAAAATGCAGCTTTGTGAAAACTGTATAAATTCATTCAACTGACTAAGAGGAATGTTTGACTTATTAAACATCTCTTGTGCCAACATCCAAGCAAAGGTAACAACATTGCAGCATTGAAATGTGCTCACTTGGCTGTATAGCATATTTATGCCATTGCCCTACATTTTCAAAGGCGTTCTCCTCAGCTTCTGAAATGCAAGACAATGTTAAAAGTGTCACTATGTGGCGTCACTATGCTATCATGGGCCACATTTTGCACAATCTGATAGAGGCCATGTGAATGTTGAGGTCCAGAGCATCTAAAGCCTGGTGCACACTACAGTATTCTAGGCTTGATTTAGATATCCGAAAAAACGTTTTTGAGATCTGAGACAAAATCCTGCCATTGGCGCCAACTCGTTTGAGTGGGTCAGAGGGACAGTCTGACCCAGTCTTTGAGCCATCTCAGACAGCCACAGATTTTCAAAGATGTTTGATATTGTCAGCACCACAGGAGAGAAATCAGGTTCCGACAACAGGAGCAGAGGTGCAGGTCACAAAAAAGGTCTATAAATACAAAATGGATGGGTGTCACACTCTCCATTAAAATAAATGTTTATTTGATTAGAGAATATTACAGTAAAAGCATGACATTTCTGTGATCATTTCAGTAATCACATTGCGTCTCTCCCATTGTCTTTGGTGTGTATAAATGGCTGATTGTTGTCTGATGAAGGCCTTGTTGGTCGAACCATTATGTTTTTACAGTAATATTCTCTAGGTAAATAAACAAGAGTGTGGTGCCCATTCATTTTGTACTGATTTTGTCAGCACAAAATCTGTAATGCTCTTGAAGTGTGAGATATGTACAGAGATGTTTTGAGAAAGGTGTGCAGAAACAGGCAATGAGATCTTGAGAGAACTGAAAAATGAATCTATTATGTGTGTATGGGAGGGCACAATGTACTGTATTAGAGCTAAATATCCCATTCTTTTCAGAATCTGTTTTATTGTCATGCAAAAATGGTTGTTAGGAATTTGTAACAGCAGCAGCATAAAATCCATCATTTTTGTGCTTTATAATTAACATGACAAGCCAAATCATTTCGTGGATTTTGGCCCATATCTAATATTTAGAAATGATTGGTTTGGAATGGTATTCCCTAGATGATACAACATACAGTACATAGTATGAATATCAAACAACACACAGTCTATTTTGATTGAACTTCATTATTTGGGCTTTATAATTTATCTCCAACTCCCTGTAGAACGGACAACCTGTGCTGCCCGCATCTCTCCAACCATTCTCTCCTCTAAATTTGGCATCTAGCCCTCTTCTTTTTTTCTTTTTTTTTGGCACAAATGAGTGCGCACACAATAAGTGCTGCGAGCTGCTTTTCCTTCTCAAGCTCCATTTTAGCACAATCAGATGAAAAGCAAAGTCACGTTTCATGTTTGCTTTCATGAGACACCGGGGGTATTTGAGGTCCCTCACAACCAAATCCAAGAGAAGAATCTTTTAATGTGTGACCCAGTATTTGTGCAACATTGTTTAGTGTGGCACTGGACATCACTAAGAGACAAGACGCTACAGAAAAGAAGGTTGTTTAATTTTTTCATTATAATATTGGTCTGCTGCCTTTTTTCAACTTGAACCCATATAATGGTGTGTCCGCATCCATCGTGTGTTTATGCACGTGTGTGTGTGTGTGTGTGTGTGTGAGACACTGTGTAGATGCTGTTGTGTTTTTGAATATTAGGGTCTGATGAGGCTTGGAGTAAGATGTGCCTTACATCTTATATGTACAGTACTTAAATATTGCCAGTCAAAACTGTTGCAGTAGCTACAGTGATCTGATGAGTCATACTGGATGAGTAAAAAGATGCCAAAAGCTAAAACATGTAACTGGAAATGTTTTCTTTTCCTCAACATGACTGACATAGTCTTATACCGGGACTGACAGAATATGACTTCTGAACATCTGAACATGCGTTTTAAATGTGTTTTAGGAAATGAAAATGTTAACATTGGAATTTACTTTCTTTTTTTTTTTTTACCAGCAATTTAAACACAGGAAAAAAGTGAGCCTGAAATAAAAATATCCCAGTTGCAAATGTATACCCCTTTTTTGCTTTTTTTCAAGGATCCACTATTGATGTAGTGTTTTCAATTTCTGCTCTGGATTTGACTTTCTGATTACCACTTTAATGCAATTACTAAATGAGCCACTTTGGAAGCAGCCACAAATTTTCTGAAACACATTGGACCAATGATGGTGGTACTGGGATGGTTTGCTACTCTTTAAATTAAAAGGATATAAATTACACGTTTATGATTTTTGGCTATAGCAGGATCAATTAAACGACATAAATGTTAACGGTGGCATAAATTGCCTTCTGCTCAAAGAGTAGACTATCTACAGAAACTTTCAACATCATTCTTTGTCTTCCACTGTACACTGACCGTAGTTGTTAACAGGGTCAGATTCCATCCTCATACAAAGTAGGTTCAAAGAAGAACTTGTTTTGATGTTGAGCCCTTTTATGTACATGGGTCTTTTTTACAAAGTAATGCTTTGTAATTTACACATTGAAAAATATGGTCAAAAATGGCACTTTGTTTTGTGGTATGTCGCAGCTTAAAAATCTGTCTAATGACTTTGTTTAACGCCAAGAGAACCTTTTTGTAAAAGACAGTTAGAAAATGAAGCCAAATAATTAGGTGCAAATTCACGGATGAGCAACTATGATCTTGGATTCATTTAGATACTGTTGTGCTTAGCGTTTCATTAGCACTCCATGTAATCATGATGACACATTGGGTTATCAGCTCAAACTTACACTTACAGATACAGATTTTGTTTCCCAAACTACTGTGAACCTTTTAATGTTTAATCAACACAGACTTGGACACTTCCTATCTTGTTCTTGTTCAGCAAGGCTAATCACAATACTGCTGTTTCTCCATTAATTACACTGGGACACTTGATAGACTAACGGCTGACAAATGACTTTTTTTTCCCCCCTTGCTGCCAGTGACATTCTGTATTCATGGTGGATAATACTACTCTCAGGGAAGAGTCCCATGCAGTCTTTTCTTTCTTCCCAGCCATTTTTTCTCATCCCTCAATTTCACTTTATCAGCTCAAAGTACAAATTGGGGCTTAGTGGCTTGATGGTAAATTGAAATTCATTGAAGCATTTACATGACATTTAGCAATGGTTGCATAATGCAGGAATAATAAAACGTGTCAAACTGAAAGGCTTCGCTCTCTGCCTTGTGCTATCTCATCATTAAGCCTACACATGCACTGGCAAGAAAACATTTGTATTTGTGTGTGTGTGTATGAGTGTCCTTGTGTATGTGTGGGCATGTGTGTGTGCGTGTTGGAGTGCATATGTTTGGGAGTGGACGTGCTTGGGAGCATGCAAGCGCTGCCAAGAAGTTCATACATGATGATCTTAATGCAGCTATAGTTGACATTTTGCTTCACTCTATCCATCCTCGTGCAGAGCTGGGTGCACCATGATACTTACCCCTGCAGCGTCCACTTCATTTGTATTCCACGGTGCCTCTAAAGACTAGACAGCCTTAATAATGATGGCAGGTTGGCAACCGGAGCTGGTAATCGGGTGAAAAAAATCTATTGACTGGTCTCAAAGGCCTGGGACGTCAATAGTCTCCACTGCATGTCTTCAAACGTCCCTATTACTGCCAATTTCCAGCCAGACCAACAACAAAAATATCACTGCCTGGATTGCGTCGAGGCTTAATGTAGCCACGGCTTACCTCGTGTCCATTAGATTTCAATTTTAAGAAACCAATTTGGCTCCAAGAGGTTTTCCTTACTATGAGGTGTCGTCTTTACAAATGAGGTAGACATGCAAGTGTGATGATGAATCAGTGCTCCGAATGAAAGGTTTGCCTCATAAGTTTTAGATTAGAACTATATCCAACCACACAGCGAACATAACATCTCACTATTGTTAACTAAATTCTAAATATGATGAATGAATACCCTAAGCTTGTAACCTCAAACTCCTCCAAAGTGAACAGGGTCAAAACTCGGAATTCATTATGTCTTTACAAATGATCTCATTCTATTTTCATGTTTTGCTCCCATTTTCCAGATTATATAATTATACTATACTATTCTGTAGGCGTGCAGCACAATCCATGTAAAGGGCTTTTATTGAACTTACATTTGAACTTCTCTTAAATATTTATTATAACCTACATCAACAGATTATTTACTCCACCAGCTATGCTATACTAAGCTGTAAAGCATGCACATAAAGTAGTGGGATATAATTGAACTATATTGATGTGCAATGTATTATGACTAATACTGTGTTTTTACATGCATGAGCAGTTGAATATTTTTCAGTGCACACTAATGTGACGCAATGCTTTGTTGTTGTTGTTGTTTTTAGGTCATTGAGCCAGAGGAAAAGTTTAAAGAATCAGAAGTCATTGGATTTGGATTATCAATGGCCATAACAAATGAAGTTTGGAACAGTGAGTTGATCCACCTGGAGTTTTGTATTATTCTTTTCTATTTGGTAAATGAGTGCAAGTATGTGCATGCAACAGCAATGCATATATCACTTTTTTAAATCACTTGAACAGACATCTAACTACATGGTTGACATTTGTAATGGGAGCAGTTTGGTATGCATCATTGATGGGAGTCATTTCACCTCCCCTTCAAATGGCCTTCAGAGGGAACTGAGAATTCAGTATTTGCACCTCATGAATTGTGAATTAGTCTGTTGTGGTGGTTAACCTACAGAGCGAAAAAGAAAATAGTGACAGTAGTGGTCTTTATACCATTTTAGAAGTCAACCATGTGCACAGACACACACACGCACACACACACACACACACACACACACACACACACACACACACGCAGACCGACAAACACATGCAGAAATAGAAAAACAAAAGGACGAAAGGACAAATGAAAAGCCGACCTAAACTCAAAGCAATTTTCACAAAGTATATGGATGGTGTTTCATGGTGCTTTATGCTATATTTTTTTATTTTTTACATAAAATGACTGTCAGTAACAGATAAAAGACATGGAGAGTAGTACAATCCACAGCCAATATAAAGGGCCTCTCCAAACAGCAAGCCTGCAGAGCAAGCAGGTGTTTGTGCTCTTATCAGGCTGGATCCATGCCACATCAACCACAGCCTTTGAAATATGAGATAGAAATGCACGATAAAGAACATCTGATGTGGAAATAGCTTGATAGATGTGCACCGAGTGAAGCAAAAGGAGAGCCTCCAAAATTTGCATGTCACATTGTGGAGATTAGGTTTAAGGTGAACCTTCAACCATCTGTGTGATAATTCTACGCTGAAGATTTTCAGGATTCTTATCTCTGGAATCAGATGCTGGAAGTCGATTGCTTTGTGAACTATTTGGATTGGTATACTTGAATTATGCATAATATGTGCCTGAGAAGTGTCCTGTGGAGTCTCTCTGTGGGGGATTTTCCTGTTTCCAAAGTATTATAATTGTGAATCTTTTCAAACAGTAAAAGGGGATATAATATGATACAAAACCTGTATAAATTATTAATTTACTAGTTCTCTTTTTTTTGTATAATTATTAATTATTTCCCATATATATTAATTCCCTGCAAATCCACAACATACAATAGAAGCACAAAACTTTCCAAATACAGCGTCATATTGCATGTAACATATGTGCACACGAGAGGATCCAGGTGTTGCTGCACACATGCACAAACATACACACACACACATACACACACACACACACACCTGGATACTCCTGTTTGTGTGTGTGTGTGTGTGTGTGTGTGTGTGTGTGTGTGTAGGTGTGTGTGCGTGCGTGTGTGTGTGTGTGTGTGTGTGTGTGTGCGCGCTCGCTGTTCGCTGCAGCTGGCTCATTGCTGTATGCTCGTCTACACTGAGGCACTCGGACAGACCCCTTCAGCATTAATTACTGTGGCCATTAATCAGACCAGCACAGATAGCCTTGTAATCCCTCTATAATGCAGTTTTCTGGAGGGGGCCACCAGTGTTAATTGGATTTGATTGGATATTGGTATGATGCCTCACACAGAACATCTTAAGGTAATAATTAGAAGATGGATCAATTGGTCCTTTGTGGTATTGATGCTATAATGTAGGCCTTACTGTAGTTCTGAGAACCTGTTAAATACTGAAGAGCATGACTTTGTCTTTAAGAACTGTCTGGAATGTAGTGCAATAATATGCAATGGTGAAGATGTTATTTAGCACCGAAAAGTAAATGCGTAAAAAAAAGTAGATATGTCTTGATTTTAGAGATGCCACTAACTTGACATGTTTTTGGAAGATTCCTTGAAATCATAGCTGCACTTTTATTTTCCCCAGACAGGGTCTTTGAGGTCATCAAATAAGAGAAAAATAATAGAACACCATAGTATTGCACTTAGGGATGTAAACAATTATCCTGGCATTCGGTGACCTGTTTGAAATTTAAAACTCCAATAATAAAAACGAACAGCGATCAGCTAATTTCCATAAAGGTATTATTCCCATGGAAATCTTGTATATTAAAACAGTACGAAAAAAAAGTGATGTTACATCTCCTGAACGCACGAGGACGATATTAAACAAATAAACTGTTGTGTTGGTGTCTATGTTAGCTATTCTATACTATTTGGTTAGAGAAAACAAGTACTCAACTAAATTACTTGTTATTTACATCCCTAATTGCACTATACAGAGATCCAGTTAATTGTGCTGCCAAAGTTATAACAGAATTAGTATTGAGCGTGCTTTATATTCCTCAATCTCCCACCCGATACTTTTTACAGGCCTGAATTTACTGCAGACGTGAGAAGCATTCCACCCACAGATGTTTAACTTAAGAAGTGTCTGTGTTGTTTGATTGAACCCATAGAATTAAGTTCAGCCCTCTGCAACAATGACGTGGCTCTCTGTTAGAATTGCTATGTGTGTGTGTGTGTTTAGGGGGCTTAAAATTTTAAAATTGTCAGATGGTCTATAACACTTTGACTTAAAGTGGAAACCACTGAATTTAAGAATTCATATTATTCCAATCCAGTCCAATCAATATTTGTGAATGTTAGCAACTCTCTCTTTCAAAGCCAGAAACCAGAGAACCACAACTAACATGAAAAATCAGAAGCTATTATCCCCAGACAGCACCCTGGGGTGCTCTGACAGTCACCTTTAACAGAGAACTGAACCTGCATTGTTATCAAGATTGAACATCTGGAGCTGTTCCATAGAGAATGAATTGGGAAAAATGCCATGTCTTTCTCGTTGAACCGACCCAATTCATTCAAGTTATAGCGCTATAGTGCTTTTTTTTCCTGCTTTGGAAGAGAGTTGTTCAAGTTCACAAGTAATATTTAGATGGTCCTAGGCAATAGGAATAATATAAATGTTTAAATTTAGTGGTTTCCACTTTAAGTCAAATTAGAAGGCTGTTCTTTATCTGGCTGGATGGCTACAGTATATTCTGTCCAATAGGGCTAACCATGCTTTGAAGAGGCTACCAGTGTGACAAAGTTCATAATTTCAAAAGTCTATAGATGCCTTGGTTTTCATGGCCAATGAAAAATACTTCTGACTTTACAGTTGGCCTTGAATTTATTCACTGTCTGTCCAAGCGAATATTGCTTTCCACTTCCATCTATACGTTTGAAAACCTTTTTTGTTTTGTACCAGGAAGATGCGATCCTCATCCTGTGCCACTAACTCACCATCAGCATCAATCAATATGGAACACTCTCTCAAACAAATACACTCTCATTGACTCAGATATAGCCTACAGAGCACACTGCACTGAAACAGCACCAGAGAGAGGGAGAGCATTAACCTGCTATTTGTCCCCATCTTTCTCTGTTTCTCATCATATCGATTAGTTTTGTCTAGTTTTCCGATGCAGTGCAGTATTTTTAACTCTTAAAACGTGGACACAGCACACACATACACAAACAGACTGTGCACCGCAGGGTGAGGGGGTGAGATGGCGACCCAGTCATATCCCATGCTCTTTTACTTAGTTTCTCTTTGTGAAACTTCAGTCCTTAATTCATTCTTAATTATGCTTTTGTGCATTTTTCATCACATCGTCAAACACGTTCTGATTCATTAAGGAATACAACATCTAAGGTCACCTCTAATGGCCTTTACCAGAGAACCAAACCAAACTATGTATTCCAGGTTCACCAGATTCAGAAACTACTCTCATGCAAAAAAACAAACAAAAAGAAAATAACAGGAATTATAATTATACATGGAATTTCTATGTGCACCACTAAGGCAAGTAACACTGAAACTGTAGGGATCCCCCATTCAGCCTGAAACACACACACCCCTACACACACACACACACACACACACACACACACACACACACACACACACACACATTCCTATTATAAGAAAATTATAAAGTGAAATAAAGCTGCTGAATAACCAATAATTGTTGCTGGTTGTTGTTTGCTTAGTTGTAAACTGGCTTAATGTATGTGAATCTAAACCAACAAGGCAAAACAGAGGCTAAAGCAGGATATGTGAGCTAATAGGAATACCACAGTTGCCTAAGCAACACTGTTGTCACCATTCATCAATGAGTCATATATTTTTGTCAAGGTCAGCTCTCATTGGCTATAACTAAGTTTTGTTGTCACATTTGTGCCTTTGAACATCTCACATTACGGAAGTCCATCATGATTTGCCCAAATTCAGGTAGTGAAATTTGTTTGAAATTGTTTCAAAAACATGTTTTAAATAATCTGCCACGTTACTAAGTCTTTAACCCCTCTCACACAAGCCTACGGCTCAAAATCTGTGAGTGATGGCCAATTTGGGCATCAGCCTATAATGCTGTTTGATATAGCTGCTCTCTGTGTGCTCACTGAAGTATATATCTTCTGGTTGGCTTGAGCAGCAATATTTGCTACCAATAACTGCTGGAGAGTATACTATGTATAGATATTTTGTTCCAGAACTGGTTGGTTCACTGATTTAATCTTGATGTAAGAAAATAAGAGGCTGTGGCCAGTATTGCAGCTGTATTTATATTTGTCTGCGTTTATTTCAGAAGGCAACAATTACCATTATGTTGCCATTGTGCTACTTGCAAGTACAGTACACAGTCAGCGACTGCTAGCTAGATTGCTAACAATTTAAGTGGGGCGGGGTATTGTTTGGAAAATTATATAGTAAAATATATCCTTGCCATGTAATAAATCCAACTGCTGCATAACACTGAGATGGAGTAACATGTGCTTGGGGAGCAGAATAATGTTGATGCTAGGAAATGTTCTGGTGAACTGTGACCTCAATTAGAATACAGTTATCACATAGTATTAGTACCACTTAGCACCTTTGTCTGAAGTGAGCAATTAGTAATTAGAAAGTGAATTGCGCCTCAGTATTTCTAGCTAACGCATCAGTGACAAAGTTAGGTGCCTTCATTGTGGTTACTGACCTTGGTTATATTGCATTGTATTGATAGCATTTTGCTTTGCTAGGGCCCTTCTTCAAGTGTAGCAACATTTTCAACTGTTTTCCATATTGCAAAAACTGGATTGCTGTCTCATACTGTATATCAGCAGTAAAACTGCATGCATTATGTATGTTGTGTAGTTACTTTTTCAAATCAGAAGTAAAATTGTGATGGTGATTTGTTGTCAGATAGTCAATGATGGAATTGATTTCTGCAATGGTGTATTTCTTTGAACATTGAAGTAATGAATGCATTATTGATGTGATTTGGTTCTTACCAAGAAAACCACCAAATTGCAATACAGCCCAAATTTTAAGTCTAAACTTTCCCTTGTGTAAGCCTATGTGATAGAATAAGTCACATATAATATTGAATGGCTAAGTTAATGACATACAGCATCGCTATACTCTGATTAAGCCATGAATTATTTATTTGCAGACACAACTAAGAACATGTTTTATGCAGACATCATTTGCAGATAGAGCATACTTGTAAATGCTCTCAAGATTAAACTCCAAACCTATCAACAAGTGCAACTTGTCTTATTGCATCAAGATTTTTAATTTTAGGCACTGATAGTTCCTTCTCATGACAGTCCATGGAAAGGGAATTTGAAATGCTGTTTGGTTTTCCTCATGATAATGGGAGTCATTTTAGGGAAAACTGTACGGTTTTTGAATATGTGACTAAATTACTTCATATTAGCATCACTTAAGATGAGAGCTAAGATGAAACTTTAATGACCCCATGGGGCAATTGGGGTATTGCACAACCAAATAGTAAGAGGATACAGCATAGCAAAAGGGGCGTTATATAACATACACAATCAGCAGTTTCAATACTAGAACATATGAACTTGAAACGTATGAATGAAATGGATTACAGTATAAGAATGTGAGCAAAAAATCTAAAAATCAGTATAAGTAGAACTTACTGGGACAAAAAAAGGCAATATACACGCAATATATAACAAATGAGAGGATTATGAGAATGTGAATAAAAAACAATATGTGGAAACTACAGCCAATATACAGAATTTGCAAAAATTTGCTTTTATTCACAGTAACGGATCTACAGAGGGCAACGCATATATAGTATCTAGGCATGTAGATGTGCACTGCAAAAAAACTATAAACTTCCAAACATAATGATTTTACAGATGTAAATAACAGCATGTAGACAAGATGCACAAAACATGCAAATTTGGGTATGTGAGCTGTCCAACATATCACAAACTCCAGATGGACGTACCATATGTACAGAAAAAGTGACAATGCACATGTGCAAGGCACATGTAACGAAAGTCTCCAGAGATATGTGCCAACATACAGTATGTTCAGTCTAGCATAGGACATATACAGTATATAGGACATTATATACAGGACACATACAGTATACTGAAAATTGTGCAAGCCAATGCTGCACAGAACATATGCAAAAGTACAGTACTAGTATCCTGCCTCAGCACCCTTCTTGTTGGCTGAGACCGGGGCCATTTGGCCATGAATTGTTGTACAATTCCTGTCCAAATGGAAATTCCTGGCAATGGAAATTCCTGCCCAATTCCTGGCCAAAGAGCACCTAAAGCGTTCCATGTTGTACCTTGGGGTGATGAGGCAGAGGCTGAAAGTGCTCTGTAGCTGTATCAGCTCACCATAGAGGGGTTGGGAGATGTTGTCTAGGATGGAGTTCAGTTTAGCTCATCCTCCCCTCTGCTAAAGCCTCCAGGGTGTCCAGGCCCAGCCTTACAGTAGAGCCAGCCTTGTTCACCAGTTTGTTTATCCTGTCTGCCTCACCCACCTTGCCGCTGCCTCCCAAGCACACCACTGCAAACGATGGTACGCTGGCCATGACTGATTGATAGAACAGGTAGTCTGTTGCGTGTATTAAAAGACCTGAGCTTCCTCAAGAAGAACAGTCTACCCTGCCCTCTCTTGCACAGTGCCTGTAGTTGGACCAGTCCATTTCGTTGCTGATGAGCCCCCCCCCAGATACCAACAGAACTGCATCATCTCCTCCTCACCCTGGATGATGAAACGTGTCAGTGGCTTCTTACTCCATCTTTGTCTTACGTGTATTATATTCAGGTTGTATTCCTTAGGTTGTATTCTTGAACATTTTTATGGTTGTTGGGGGGTAAAAATGCTATGTCCTAGGACAACTATGCACTTGTCTCCCAGCTATGACAGCAAAGCATATTAGGAAAGACCAAATACATATGATTTTTAAGGTTAGAATACATAAAAAATGATCACAATCTTAATCGAAGCAGATCAAAAATTATATTCTCATCATAGACTTGCATTGGGAGATGCTTTATAAGGTCATTGTTATCCCCCAAGGTCCGTTTGTACACGTCACACTAAAGCTATCTATGTTCGACACCATGCTCCAGAGGCGGACAAACTGTGGCTGTCCATGACGTTTATGAGTCTAGAGTCTATGATTTCATTTAAATTGTTAATGAGGCACAAAGTTAATTGAGTTAATTTGGTCAAAGAATTTGTGAATGTGAAAAAGTCGCCACCAATTGAATGAGGTTGTCGTCCATTATTAATGACTATTTCCATTAAACTAAACTTAGCTTTTCAGATTAATTTGTTCTATGACAAAATGCTTGAACTTCTGCTGTTTTTATTGTTAGAAAAAACTCTACTCTACTGGAGTCTTCTTAATGCAAGAGCTCATCATGTTTTTTAAGTGTTTCTTTTAAAAAATAATACATGACAATTAGTGTACAACTTTAACAACTTTTACCAAACTCAGAAGTAAATGCCTACAGGCTATGGTTCTTTTCCAGTGAAAGTCATATTACAGAATAAACTTTAAATAATTCAACTAAACTGTCTTTGTCTTCACTGTATGGTAATAACCTAATCAACTGAATCATTTGTGTCCTATCCTTCAGTTGATTATTTTATATTTTTAACTGGTTTGTGACAACAACAACCACAGTAGAATTATATGTGACATGGCAGGAAATCAAATGGTGGAAACCCATTGATCTGTTCCCACTTAAACTTTGGGGACTGACTATGGACCTGCTCTCACAGCATAGTGAGCAAAAGATTATACTGAGAATGCATCGAAAAATATCTGAAAATATAACATGTGGTGCCTCCAACTTGAGTAGCACAACTTCTTTTCTGAAATTTGAAATAACCAATAGCCAACAGGATAAGAAGGAAATACAAACAAAATTGCAGTATCATCAGGAAGGGAAGGTCATTTACAAGGGTCTGTGAAATGAGGAGTGAAGTGAACATCTTCTACTGGGTTTGATTGAACCAGGCATTGAGTAGGATTGCAGTTTATACTGCAGTTTCTTTAAAAGGTGGGCACAAATGAAAAGGGGAGATTTCTCTTGTTTTTTATTATGTAAGGCTTTGGTGAAGCCATATGCAGTTCTCTGCTCTTGCTTTGTATGAAGTATAAAGGGTTTATATATTTATTTTCTAAGAGCATATTGCTCATGGCTCATTAATTCTATTTAGTGTGCAAATATAAACAGCCATGTACTGTACTGACTTATGCACCGCTACACTTTGCCTCAGAAACTCATGTGGATCTATTTAAAATTATGTTTTTTTTTCTTTATGATTCTCTGTATTTTTATAGAAGGTAAATAACAGTACCCTTTTATGTGAAACTACAGTCAAGCACTTAAGTGTTTGCAGCAGTATCCATTACTTTCCATCACTTTGACTAAGGCAGCTTGACTTTGGCAGTACACATTTCAGCTTCCCAGCAGTAGAGAACATTTTTTGACTCACTATCAATAGAAGAGAAATGTTTGAGATTTTATAATGCATTTCAAACCAAATATGTCTGTCACGTAAGCAAAGTTTGTTTAGTGCGTAATTTGCAAAGCAAAAATGTTCTTGCCACCACAAACATTTTGTCAGAAATGAGAGCATGAAATGAAAACATCTGCTGTCTTGACCTGCTTCTTTGAATTTGTACTTTGATTGTAATTATTTATCGCCACTTAAAAATTCTTTTTTGTTTTAAACAGCCACATGAAGCACAGACATTGCACCACAGTCACTAAATTATGTCTTCCTCTCATCCCAAATGTTCCTTTGTCATTAATTCATTCTTCAAACGGGGACAGAGTTTGTAGAGCATCTTGTGTAACAACGTTGTGCACAATCTTGAGTCATAATAACTCAACAGTTTCAAATGAAATTCCGCATTCATTTCCGCATGTCTATTAGTCCTATAGAAATCCAGTAAAGTAAAATTTGAAATTAAGTGAAAATCTGATGATAATCATAATTGTCAACTACACTGTATGTCCCATTATCTGAAGACTGCAGTAAGTGTTGAAAACCCTGAATAGAGACATTGAGCACCCTCCTGGTGTTGCTCTATCTTACGTGTGATTTATTCTCTCATGTCAGCACTACATCATCCAGGCCTTGGGAAAATCTGATTGAGCTCTGATTGGATCCCATCTGAGCATGAAAAGCTTAGACCTTCTCTATGTCCTGATCCTATATACAATTTATTGCACAATGAGAGCGATATCAGTGTTAAACATGGATTCGAATGATTTGATTCTGTAAAATGTGCATAGCTGTACACAGTACTTTAAATTGTAATACCATGCATAACTTACCATTAGCTAGCCAATTTCCTGGGTGTTTTCCCTATATCAGTAAATCTGTAAAATGATGTCTGTATCTTATGATTCTGCTGACATGCTGGAACAAGTAGCTGGAAGAGGAATACAATTTGATGGTGTTATGATACTATAGCATGGGGGCACTGAGGTTTATCTTACATGTAATGTCATATATTGGTAGTCTGAGAGGCTCGGGTACACTGTGCATGTGAGAGCAGTGCTTACACACCGTCAGTGATGTCAGGGGAGAGAGTGTGCTTTTCCAGAACCCCTGCTGTACTTCAAGGGTCCTGCTCAAGGGCTTATGTGATGTCTCTTTTGGGAAGATTGTCCTCTACTTGCCTTAAAGCTGGGAGAGTCTTACTGTTTTTTGAGAAAACTTTTCTTTTATATAAGTAATTTAATAAATTTTAAAAAATCATGCTCTTCGGGGCCCTACTGCCCAATGTAGGTCATATGATAAACGGAGCACTTTATTTCCACATAAAATGCCTTTAGGGTATGAACGAAGGTGATTCTAGTTGAATCATTCAAGGGTTAATTCCTAGGTTCAAAGTTGCTCGATTTTTTACTTGATGCACTGCAGATATTTCCAGGAAACCCAGGAAAAGATACATACTAATCTGAAAATATGTGACACTACATCACAGGCTAGCCTGCGTGTCCTTTTTCCAGTGCAGTTATAGATTGAGCTTAAAATCAGTGTTGGGAATGGTGTTAATGTGGGCGAGGGTAGAACATCTGCCTTTCCACTCACTGGTTTCACACACTGGGGTGTCTCCTACCCCCAGGGATGAGGAGAGAGCAATGTGAGAAAAGCCTGTCTGCCCATTGTGACCCACCAGTGGGATAAATCCATGTAACTTGTCGACTCCTCAAGTTGTCACCTTAGCACAAGGAAGAATTTCACTACAGTGGCAGAAAGAATAGCCACGGCATAATCACACAGGTTTCCTCTTGTGATTCCATGAGTTGTTTTGGTGTATCGAGGTTCAAACCTTAACACTGCGGTATGCCTATACCACCAAAGCTCTCCCTCTCTCTCTCTCTCTCTCTCTCTCTCTCTCTCTCTCTCACACACACACATATAACATACTTAGCCATCCAAATGTCTGCCCTCGTTCATGCTGATGCTAATCCATAATTCTGCTGAAAGAGAAAGGGTCTCTGGAGCCCAGATCAAAGCCTCGGCAGTGCTCAACGGGGGCCAGGTGTTTAGGAGACACTGCACAGGGAGGGAGAACACCCATCTCTTTTCCCCGTTAAAAAGAGCAATTACCAAAGCCCCCTGCTAGCTTATCGTAGGCAAGGATGAAACAGTGATCCTTGTTGTGATTAAACAAATGAATAATGGAGTGCCGATGTTGAACAAGAGAGACAGATTATCAAGATTCTTCTGGGCGACTGGGGACCTTGTTTTGTTAGCCAGGGTTATAGCTTTGTTTTGGTGGCTGTTTGCATTTCAAAGATCTGGATGAAGAGCATATATCATTCAGGAGTAAATTGTGCATTAAAACTACAGAGTGTTAGGTCATGTATACCTATTTCACTTGTGAGCCAGATATGACCAACTGGCAATACTGTAGAGTGATGAGTTGGGGCAAACTGTAGTGACAAATAACTCCTCTAACATGTGAATAATCTCACTCGGTCCCATTTACAGTGCTATAATATTCATCAGGTTTGATTGGACCAGTATATCCCCATCCACAACTACTAAAACTAATCTGGTATTCCTCTGAAGCCGCAAATGCGGGGGAAATTTTGCTCTGTATGGTCGGTATTATAATGCTAAAGATCTTTACAGATTTATGGGTTGGACTGGATTTGTGCCAGGGAGGTTTAAGCTGTATTTAAATTTCATGTGGCCAAGGTTAATTGTGTTTCTAAATCAATAGACGAGGTATTTTTTTCTGATATTAGATTTAGTGAATGGAATGTCCTCAGTATAACATACTCTCATCTCCAATATTAGATTAGGAGGTAGAATCACAGCCCCACCACAGTAGACACCTCATGCTGTAGGAAATGTAGTAATCTCTAATGTCATCAGCAGTCATTATAATATTCAGTCTGAAATATTCTCTTCTCGGAGGACATGGATTAATAAGTCACACATTGGTTATCCAGCTTAATTTTCTCAGTAGGACCAGCTGGGTTTAAATTGTTTTAAATCCATCCAGTATCTGTATGATCCAAGCTTTTCTTTCTATTAAACAATAACTGAATATCACTTTTGAATAAGAGAATGTCACTTAAAATAATGGTGACAACATTGGCAGTATAGTGATACAAAAGAACAAGAACCTGTGGTTCTTTTTAAATGTACATTGTGATAGAGGCAACAAATGCATTTGCATGTTCCAATCTTCAGTTTTGACATGCCCTTTTGTGAACGTAATTCCCTTGGACTTGATCTTTTTGTTGCTAATTAGAAATACTCAGTTAAACAACAGAGACAGAATGGGAGAGATTGTCATCAAAAATTGATGTGGTTTCACACTGTTAAGTTACCAACATCTTTGTTCAAATTGCTTGTTTGCTTGAATTACTATGGGGGTGTGTAGTCCCACAGGGGCACTTATCTCTCCTGGAATTGCATATCTGCACATGATTACAGGTTTCAATCACAATTTACCGATTCACTACCTAACATGAAAAAAAGAAAACAGACAAAAAGGAAAACAGACAGAACATCAGGTTCTTTGATGGTAGCCCTTGCATAAAGCTGTTTTGATTGGAGATTGTCACACTCTTTAAAACTCCATTCCAGTGATTTTGTCAAGAGGCCAGTGCACCAAGAGCTCCTTGGCATTACCTTGGTTTTTGCTATCCAGTGCATATAATTCTTGCTGGATCTATTTAAAAGCAGAAGATTATGGTAGTGTTGACTGAAGGCAGCCCTGGCCTTTGGTACCCTTTCATCTCCCTAACAGTTTATGCATACAGCCTAGCAATGGGCACTCAGCTTCATGTGACATTCATAATCTATTGCCCAATGAAAAAATATAGGCGATTGTTGCAGTGCCAATAAATAAACATTTATTTCAATATTATGCGGACATCAAAGTGATACAATATTAAATTCAATTTAAAAAAACTAGGTCTAGTACATGCTGAATTTTGCTGAACACATCTAGAATCACATTTTCATTTCCTATTTTGTTTGAAACTTATTTAGTCGTATTTTTTTTTACAGCAGCCTGTGCTGGCTGCAGATAGGGAAAACTCTTGGAGAAGCAATGGGCAGTGTGCGTACATCCTCACTCGGCGTGATTAACTCACCCTCTTGCTTTATTATGGTACAGATCAATAGTGATTTCATGACAGACATACTCAAGCATTAACATTTTTTTTAATTTGTATTTACCTAGGGAATCTACGCAAGCATAATTTTTTTCAGCATTGCCCTGTTTCATGCTCATACCATTTACATTCAGACCTGGGCTCTGCTAGAGCAGTCGGGTGTTATGTGCCTTGCTCAAGAGCACTTTGACAGCAGATTTTGACAAAGTTATTCTCCTCCCCTGCCCAAATTCTTTCAGCTTGTTTGGGAATTTGAACCCAGACAAGCTGGTCAAAAGCCTGCTTTTCTTACTTCTAAAGAAGCATTAAAGTGCCTTGGAAAGAATAGGCTTATTGTGTACTATTTTTGTTCCTACAGAGATAAAATTGCATCCAAAAGATCCATGTCACCACGGCCAATACAACTTTTTCTCCTTCAGGGTATAGACTACCTTTCAGATGGAATATCAACAGAAGTGTAAGAAACTGCAATGTGTGTGTCTATTTGCCAACTTATGAAAGTATGGAGATCAAATTGAGAAGATCAAGGTGTATTGCCAATCAGTATATTTTGCAGTCACTGGTATAGATAAGGAACCTCAACTCAAACGTGGAGAATGTCATTTTTGGTAATTTTAAAGCCTTATGGTGTACTTTTCCAATGTGTCCACTTTATTCAACTGTTTGAAGGGGGCATAAAAATCTGGTCGACAGCATTGTAGTTATCAGTATTGAGTCTCATTAAATTTGTCCAAATCTCCATTATCTCTCCCAAATTATCCCACACCTCATTCAAGTTTATTGCATTAATGGATTTGGATGTAGGCTATTCTGAAATTAATTTTGGGCTCTCTGAGAAAATGTGACGAAATCTAACAACTTTCCCTTTACTTACTCGTCTCTTGTGTCCTTGTCCTTGAAGTCATTATTAATCATTCTCTCCCCCTGCGACTTTAAGAGCTTGAATGTAGATGGTCACATGTGCACATTAGAACAGGGCCTCACTTTTCCACTTCTCACAGGAAATTACAAATCCTGATGCTATGAGAAAAAAAAGTAATTGTTACCTTTATAGCAGCCCAAATTATCCGTGTCAAGCTTTCATTTAGTCCAATTTAGGAGTTCTTGGTCTTGATTCCCCATGGAAAATCCCCTTTGGGAGACAGAATACTGTTAAGTTTTGCATCAAAAGCAGCAGAAGAGTAAATAATGCAATGGACCATGGGAAAGTGCCTCAGGGGGACTATAGATTGTAATGTTGGGTATCAAGCAATTCATTTGACAGTGATTAGAGAAAATTTTGGGTTACTCTCAATTTAAAGAGAATTACCCATCATTTTGGCAACATATTTGATTACGTCTCAATCATGAAAAAACCGGAACCGGTACAGCTGTTGGATCACGATACCATCCACTGTAGTCTGAACAGACATTCACATGCATTTTGTTTTGTTGTGCACACTAACACTGTTCACTAGTACCTGTACCTTTGATATGAGTGGTGAAGTATGTACAACTATATATATTATATGTGTGTTCTTATGTGTCTGTTTAGTTAATTTAGCTGAACAACCCTCTTGGAGAACCTCTTATTGTAAATTTATGCTTATCAAACCACTTATATCTGTATCTGCTTACTGGCATACCTTACATGGGTGACTTGTGAACAAATGTAGCATTCAAACCCTTGACTCTCTATAGAAACAAAGGGCAGGAGCTGGACATACCTATGTCAGGTGTTTGAAGATAGACCTACAACAGCATTCTTTCTGGCTTGGGTGAGTTTATAAAATCCACTTTGATATTTATGATAATGTGTTTTGATGAAAGATCAAATACATGACATGAATCAGGCCAATTTCATGGGCTCTGGTACATCCAGGGGCAAACTTGGAAAAAAGATTCAAATAGTGTAAGCATATCTTTGAGTTGCAAGTGTCTGTCCGCATGTGACAGTTTGACTTGCTTCTGTAAAAACATGAACCCTGGTAAAAGTAGAAGTTTCCCTGTACTAAACATGTGCAGCTGGTCACACCACAAATTTCAAATTGATTCCAGCATCTGCAAATTCACCTCAATTTACCACTTTACTCGCAATTTTCTCAATTTTAGAGTTCGACTTCACGTTGGGTCACACCAGGCCACATTATTTATGAATTATTTGGATTCTAGGTTGTTCACAGTTGCTTTGTATGGACCCCCACTCTCTGAAACCCAAAACCACAGACAGAAAGAGGAGGAAATCAACACTCAATCTGCCAATCACACACAATTAAACCAAAATGTCTCCACTTCCCTGGGGTGATCTCCCACATTCATCAGTGAAAGATCAACAAGGCGAAGAGAAAAACAGAAACAGGAAATGTTTGGAATTCCAATCCAGACTGTGGTTGGTGCTGGATAATGAGTTGGCCATCCATTTGCTTTGCTCTGGTGTCATTGCTCTGTTCTGCTTCTCCTGTGAAAATATGTCTTCTATAGAAGTATTTGAGAGGTAATGAATATTTATGCTCCAAAGTTGCTAATGTGATATGAGAAGATGAGGTGCTTTCATCAATTTCAGACCCAAAGGAATCAATGAGATGCGTTATGTAACAATGAACTCATATGCAACAACAACACCAAAAAGGCACATAAACCAATCATCACAGTATATGGTTCATTTTTGGTATTTTTTTTACCTTAATCACATAGCATTACTAACTCATTAACCATAGGGACCAGCGTGCCTGGATTACCAACCGGGCATGTGGGGCACATGCCTCGGGGCCCCGGGCCACAAAGAGTCCCGCATCCATGATCAGTGCATTTCTCAACATCTCACTAATTTCAATTGAAACGTGCACCCAGTTGGGACCCAGACAGACACTTACCTGCCTGAGGCCCTGTCCCGTAGGCCACAATTATGAATGATTATGGGGGCCCAAGTCACGGCCCCTATTGACATGGGGGCTCTAAACACAAGGGGGGGGCAATAGGACGCGTGTGCCCACGTGCCCCGTAGTTAATCTGGCCCTGGGACCATGCGGAAAAAACGTGGCACTACCAGATTCTAGACAGTTGGTATATAATAACTGTTACAGAAATAGAATAGTAGAGATTTAAGTCTTTTTGATGTGTGTGGCTGGTGTGACTCATCTCTAAATCTTGTGCTTGCTCAGCTATGTCAGCATCCTCAAGAACAGTTGACTTCTTTTCAAGGTAGGCAAAATTGGTCAAAACGGTATTAAAATCTTTCGAATGACCTAAAATCCTTCAGGAACCCGCAGAAAATGTTCTCCTTAATGAAAGCCAGACAATATTTTCTTCAATGACCTCAAAAATGTTACATAGAGGCATGAATTTGTTACCCCCTGGATAAGACTTGCTGTGGAATCCTTTTGAATTTAGCATCAAAAGCGTGTGTGTGTGTGTGTGTGTGTGTGTGTGTGTGTGTTTTCACTGCAAGGAAAACACTTTGTTCTTTTAAGTTACCACCTTGAACAAGAACCAGGCAAAATAAACAAAGATGAGACCAAAAGGACCAAATTCAAATGCTTCTGAGTGGCCATTACACACATAAAGTAATTGCGGTAATGGCAAAGTGCTCAGTAGGGACAAGGAAGGATGCCGCACACAGGCCAGGGCTCCACTAGCGCTCACACAGGGAGTAATTATCCATGAAACACTACTGGATACATTATTCCTGGACCAGGTTCAGAGCCAATCGTCATGCGTTCCCCAGGTGGCCGTAACAAAACAATACACTTGCTTGCTTGCACTTCTGCCAAATAAGCAGATTTTGTTGTTTAAATTTTGTACACATGAGATATTGTTCTTTGTTCTTGCATGTGTGAAGCATCGAAAAAAAAACTTGGTGTAAAAACTCTACCACATATACCCTCATGAGCAATATATGCCTGTCGGTTGCTACCCTATTCCATTTCCTAAAGTCAAAACATTGTTATTATAAACCCAAGAGTTCTGGCTAAATCAGAGGAGTTCCACACAGGTCAGCGTAAGCCTTTGGCCATGCTGGGATTCAGAGGCTCCCCCGCCGTGGTGTGCAGATTCATGCTGTGAGCGTCTATGAATGTCTGCCATTACAACTGGCAAATGTGTAATATCACAGGAGTAATGGAACCCCAAACAAGCCAGTTGTTCTCCTCAGTTGAACGTGGCAGATATCGGCCATGGCAGGCACATTAGCACAAATACTATCATTTTGTTGAATCGGAACAGCCGCACATTCTCTCATATACAAAATCTCATGCTGGATATTACTGCTTGACAGAAAAAAAAAAAAGTGCAGCACTAACACATTTGTATATGCCGCTGACACCGTTCGATTACATCTGTTCAGACAGTGAAATTGGGGCACTTTTTTTGCATTCCTGTGCCGTATCTATTTAAATTAAACTTGTCATGCTCCAAATAAGGTGGCTGTCAAAATACCAGAGTGAACCAGCAATGACTTGACAAGGAAATAAATAAATAATAACTAAGCAGGTTGTGGTCAGCAAAAGCTCCTGCTACCACTCCTTCCTCCTCCCTCCCAAAAAAAAAAGTTATTACTTGCATAGAATCAGCAGTGCCAGGCTTAAGTTTTTGGATTAGGTTGTTGGAAACGTTTTAGTGTTTTTCATGGGGAGTCAAGCAAGTAGAAACCCACAGAGCCAGCAGGTGGCTTTATTGGCGCTAATAGTGTATGCTTATGTGATTATAGCTGAGGTAGATGGGCCCCTGGTGGTAAACCTCTGGATCTGGACAGCTGTAAAGTTATCTCAGTGCTAATTTCCCCTCCGGAGCGTGGATAGTATCGGCTGAATTGGCTGAGATTCAGGGAGCAGAGAAGCAGGTCTGCCCACGTCACCCGATGCCCTCAATAAACTCCAAAAAAGTTGTATGCATATCAGATTTTTTTGCAAGAATGTATAACATGATGTGCCCTTGAATGTGTTGTACATAGTGAAATTACTTTGCGCAATTTCTAAAGCTTTATGCTAAATGGACATTCAATGTCACATTTTTAAGAGTTTCTTCAGTTTCAATATAAATTAGGCATATTTTCCACTTCCATGCAGAACGACACAATTCTGCTCTCTGCCTTAGCTGCACGATGCAGAGATTTAATGTGACTTTATAATTCATGGACCTTCCCCTGTCGTTGTCTAACACGCTGTCGCGGGATGCGCTGATTGACTCATCTTTGAGAGGGAGAAAGAGCCATTTTCGTAAAATCACTCGAGGATAAAACTTTCCCATTAAAACAAGCTTTTCCTCCGAATATTTTTTCTTGTGCCATCCGTGGAGGGTACAGATATAAAAGTCATGGACACAAAGTACACAAACCACAGAAGTGTAGATCAGAGCCATCAAAATTATGCAATTAGGGCGGAAGCGACATCTCTCAGCCTCCCTTAACGCATTTCCTTTTTATCACACATAAGCTAAAAGCCTGGATTTTTTCAGACGTTCATGAAAAGGCAATGGATCAGCATGGGGAGGCTATGAAGACCGGAGCTGCAGCTATGGCATCAAATTATCTCTTAGTAGGCCATTTTCTGATCTTCAGTAAGGTTATTGGTTCACCAGAATTGATTATGATAATGATAATGATTATGATGATTATAATCATTATTATTACTTATATAAGTACTACCACTACTACTACTAATAACAATAACAAAAACAATACCTCAGTCATTACAATCCTTAAAAATGATTTTGAAGAACACAATGATTTGCAAAGCTTTACTAGCTTTTTCCCCCCATCTAGACTGCAGGCCCCTGGGATCTCAGACGACACTCCGGCTCATACAGGATTAAAAGGTCTATGATACAGCCGGCGGCCAGACACAGCTGTGCCTTAAAATTAATCGGTGAAATCTGTAAAATCACTTCCTAAACTTACAGAAAAACCAGTGCAGCAGGGAGGCTGAAAAAGAGGTTATGTAATCGCATCTCCTCATTCTGGTAGAAAGCCTTGTTGCAGCAAGAGTTAAAGAGGAGTAGAGAGAGATAGTGATCTAGAAGAAATAAAGGCATACATAGATTAGTTTCTCCATTTAGACACAGGATTAAAAAAAAACTTTTAGAGATATAATTAGCAGGAGAAAGCATGACAGAACAAGTCTTGACCAGTTCATAATAAAGTCATAGTACTGGACTAGGCATTAGCAGACAGACCACAAACAGTATTGTCCATCAGCTTTATGGAACAGGGAGAGACAAACCAGATTTGAAGAAAATATTAATATATCTGGTAGTTAATATCTGTAGGGCATTTTCAGGCTGGCTAAGCTGCTCTGATCTCTGCACCCTAAGGGCAGATATAGTGAGGTATAGGTTGTGTAACAATAAAAGTAGATATATTTTACAATGATCTAGTTAAGTGGGAGAATGGATGGCGAGAAAGAACGAGGCCAGGAAAGGCCACTGGAGTATACCGCAAGTATACTGGATTAGAAGTCGTGGTGACTTTCTTACTGTTATAGAGAAAGTTCTGCCAGTGAATTAGGAGATAAACAATTTAAGTACTGTGTCAGGAGTATCTTCTCAGTTTTTGGGGCAAAATGCCACACTTTGATCAAAATACCACAGTTTATTGTATTGACTGCCACACAGATTTGAAATGATTAAAACACTGTCCAGCAGTTGCTAATCCTAAAAGACGACACCTGTGAGGACAGCCTGAGGACTGTGTAAAAAAAACTGTCCAATTCCTCTAAAATATTGTTATGGATCATAAAAGGTATTAGCCGTTTTGAGGTTATTTTCTCTAAAACCTTGATAGGAACAGGGATTTGGAGGTAGGCCTGCAGCTACTGAGGCTCAGGGGATCAAAATGACATTTCTCAAATGTTTAAAGACGGAAGGTAATTAAAAGAAAAATAAATAAATAAATACTTAATATAAATACTAATTGTGCCAATGTGGGACAATATCGACAATATCTACTGTCCATGACAGACAGATTACTTGATGTGTGATATTGCCTCCTCTGTTGCATCAAATGTGAAATGTGCTCCAAATAGCTCACAGTAGAGTTTTCAAAATGAATAGATAGGACCAGGTCAGCAGGGAGGAGAAGCCAAATACACTTCACTTAGAGGAGAAATACATGATATTGATCAAGACTCAAAGAATTGTTGCAATTCTTTGCAATAATATCAGTGAAAAATGGGCAGTTGCTGTAAGGCACTAATGTATTAAATACCGTGTTTGTGCACTAAGTATTTAGATGAGATGCACAAATACTTTTTGGTATTTGCATATTTTAGGATAAGACTAGATGACAACTCTAATTCAAGGGTGTGTCCCTTGTGGTATAGGCTCCAGAAAAGACTGGGCCCGAGAAAATCAATTCCATATGTGCTTTAGAATGGCAACAAACATGGATCCCCAAGTATAGCTGAACTATATTTGCCCTATTTGGGAATAAAAATTCACAGATGGTCAGAAAATTCTTGGATTAACTCTCTATTCCCTCCCTATTCAGCACGAGTTTATATCCAAAGGCATTGAGCTAAGGGACTTTTCTGATAATTAAAAACCACAATGAGTCAAATGAGAATTTTTCAGAAGAGAAAGGAAATCATTTACATTCATTTTTTCATTCATTTTGCCTTTTTTTCCGTTCCATAACTGCTATCCTGCTACTAAAGCAGATAGACTGGCTTGGTGGAAATCAGAAAAACTGGATGTCCCTACCTTGTCTTTCCTGGTTGAAGAAGAAAAGTAAGACTTCCTCACATGAACTGAGTACGGATGCAGACCTATAAGTGGAGGGCAATGAGCCAATATGTCACAGTGATGCTTTTTTTTCCCGTGCAGCTTTTATTAATTGCAGCTTTACTTGCAGTGATTTGTGGTCTCCAAAGCTAAGGGTATTCAGTGGGAACATATGGCTTGGTGTTATTAAAGCATAAGGTGGGAGAGTTGTGTATTTTCTTGAAGCATAACACAGGAGAGATGCGTTCAGTCAATCTATCTATCGATCAGCTGACTAGCCAGCTATGCTGCTCTTTACCTCCCCCCTCCCCATCTTCAGCTCAGATTTTTCTTTACAAATGTGCTTTTTATAAACATTACAATGATTTGCAATTCAAATATTGTTTACTTAGGGATTTTAACTTTGTTTTTCACTGATGTTTCTTACTGTTTTATACTCCACAGCCCTTGCCATTTCAAGGATAGCATGATATTCATGGTAAAAAACAATATAATATAATATATATAAATATAAAAATATAAATAAATAAATAAATAAATACATAAAAATAAATGTCATCTAATTTTCATACTTTTTTCCAGAGGTAGCTTGATAGGCACTTTTCTATAGTGCTGGCACATAAATTATTGGATAATCCATGGACTGTGGGGGGGCGGGGGGTCCATTGCATGGCAGCGGGTGCCAACACTGGACCATAACAGGGCTTCCATTTTGTACTGTGGTAAATTAATGTGTTGACATGAATGACTTAATACAATTAACTTTGCTAGCTGCTTTTGTTAAGGCCCTTTCCATTTGTTCCTTGCATTGCTCAAAATTACATAAATAAGTAGTCCCACCAATTTTTCTTTCCCATCGCGGCTTAAACGCCTGCTGTTTTCACCCTTGGTTGTTTATTTACAGTACAGCGAGGGCTACTACAGAGATAAAAGTAGTTCTCCTTTCACCTTCATAGTTGGGGAGAGAGATGGTCCTGGGGTCTGCTTTTTCTCCTGCCGCCAGCATCAAGTGTTTATACCTCAGCCTGCTGGCTCCAAAACTCCTATCAGATTTTACCTGAGCAAACCTGAGGTTTGCGGCTGTTGTTGTGGCAGTTCTGTGGGGCACATGATGAGTCAGACTCAACTACAAGGGCTTTACAAGGCCACTTTCCCATTGGCAAGTCCTGGGGCATGAAGCCACATCACTCCTCTCCAGAGGATGTGGAGTCTGGGAAGCAACAAGCACAGGGACCGGGGGGCGGTGGGGGGCAGTTAATACGGCACTCTATTTATTTTGCAAAACGGGGAGTGCTGAAGCTCTACCTAAACCCTGTTTACTTCATAGAGAATATGCAGAGATTAAGATGGCAGTGTCAGTTAAATTATTCAATGAATTAGGGAAAAAAACTGAATGAAAAGAAAAATACATCTTCCATCTTTACACATGGCTCCAAGTTTAAGTAAACAACATTCATACATGCCGAAAAGCATTTCTATGGCTCTTTATCAATATGCTTTTCCTCTATCACGCGTTTTACTTAATATCAACCCGCCGAAGCACGATTCCAAAACAAAAGAACAAAAGCACAGAAGACAGATACAGATCCTGGAAGTTCACTTGCCAGTTGAGGATGCATTGGATGGTGGTTTGCCCAACGAGAACGAATAGAAAGCCCCAAGATTCATTGCGAGAACGGCGCATCATGTCCGAGAGGCGTTGTAGTTTACAGTACAGAGGCAGTTAATAGGTGAGTGAACAGCTGTGTGTCTTAATTAATCGCAGCTTGTGCGATGTGAAGAACACAGCCCATCTCAAACTATAAGGAAGCTTCTCTTTGCTGACTTTTATGAGAAGACTGTTGTCTCCACACAAGTATTGCCATTCTTGGATTTGATAATCATCTTAGGTTCCCTCAGACATTTCATCACTTATTTTTTTTACCTCTAACCCAAACCCATATTCCTCCATCAAGTTCTACCCCTTGGGGTTCTACCCCTCAGTCACACTGAAAGGCTGAGTAGAGGAGTGATGGGAATGGAGTTGGGTGGGCAGCCTGAGAAAGGTGTGGCCCCCTTCCCCAGGGTTTCTACAGTAAGTTCACCTACAGCAAGTTTACTATAGACCGATCAATCAAACACTCAACTTGGTGGGCAGCTAATGACTCCTCTGTTAGTACGACAAAGAGAAAGAGAGTGAGGGGGGCTGTGGAGCCATGAGCTGGGTTGATTGACAAGAGAGGACAAAGTGGAGCAGATCATGTGGAATCATGTATTTTAGGACTGATTGATTGATTGATTGATTGAATTTATTCAATGAATCTTAAAAACAAGTACAAGAATAGGAATCAGGCAGAAAATAAATTAATTCCAAAATCATCAAGGATAACAATAAAGCTGAAGAGCTTATTTCCATTGTACTCCTCAGATGAAAGATGACATGAAAAGAATAAAGGTCAAATTGCTGTAGCATCTAGAAAAAAGAATGCTGCCAGTTACTATGTGAACCATGCACATGTATTATTTTTAATGCTATTCGTATACAATCATATATTATTCTCTATAACAGTAACTGCCATATTTCAGTCATGTATCCAAATGGCAAGCATTTCACCATTGCAGCTACTTGTCAATGCGAGAAACAGCAAGTTAACATGCTGTGAGGGATGCAATGAATTTGAAACCGAGACAATGATTGGCACTGACAGTCGTTCTCCCGTTTTGACACCTGTCAGTCAAGGTGCATGCCATGCCATTTAGCTGCCAGATAGTGTTAGGTAGACAAAAGGCCAACACCTCCTTATTGGTGGAGAAGCTACAGAAACACACTCACACGTGCAGACACAAACACACAGACACCAAAGGCAAAATCGGAGCTGCAAACCATGCTGAGATGAAGGGGAACATGAGTTTTTTTTTTTCATGTCTTTTCAATGATGCTTCTGAAAGCTTGGAATTAATCACTGAAATTTGACCTTTTTATGTTTTGCATGCTGGTGGATACACATTGCAGGCTGATTTGAAATGTTTTCCGTTTCTTTATGGTAATGAACTCATTAATCATATTTGATTGAAATTATTGAGTGTGCATGGTTGAGGATTTGTTCCTCTATCAAACATGTTGGCCTATTGAATGCTGTACACAGCTGCATACAGGAGCAGCGCCCACCCTCTTACATACATGCTCACACACACGCACACGCACGCACACACACACACACACACACACACACACACACACACACACACTCAAAGGGTATGGTAACAGTGCTTATTGTGAATGTAGTTACAGTAGAGACTCAACCTTTGTATTTGTATGGGGAGTATTCCTGTCCATTGATTTTCTCTCCTAGCCAAAGCCCTGTAAAAGGTGAAAGCAACATATCAGTGATTACTGATTAGGCCGACTCCGATGTGCAGCTCTCTGCTCCTGAGAGGCTGTCAGTTTCCCTTCCCTGCTCCATCCTTTTATTCCTGCCTGTCGGCCAGCAGACTGGACAGAAGGTCAGAGAGTTGATCTGTGCCAAAACTCAGAGGATTTTGCCCCCCTCCCCTTTTTCTCTCGTTTCCCCTCTCAGATATGCAGATTCTGGACCTCCTAATGAGAGTATGTTACTCCCAGATACCATCTGTTCTGCTTGCACACTGTATGAGAAAATAAAGAACATGTGACATCATTCCAATGAGACTGATTAATCAAAGTCATGGGGTTGTTGCCCTTTGGAGAAGGCTTGTCACAGCCTGCGTTCAATAGGTTTCCTGTGTTCATCCAAAAATGTGAATATGGATCATGAATGTGGAATATGGAACTCGGGTTCTTTTGTGTCTAGGGATAAAGACAGACACTACATTTAAGCTTGTTTGCTTGTCTAGACTCAGACATGTTGTCTTAAAAAAAAAAAAAAAATAAACATTAAAGGCACTCAGCTGACCAAAACTTTGCAATAAAATAAATTACAAAAAACAAAAATAACAAAAAAGATAAATCAGTTTATCTTCCAATAGAGGAAGCATATTGTTTGAATAATGAAGGACATTTATCAGGGGGATCAGACTAATAATGCAGGCAGGACTCTTGCTGGCTGGCTGCTGTCTTCTGAACCGGGCCATGCTATAAATATGCAAAACTCTTTTTCATTTCTCTCCCTGTGTTGTCCGGGATCACGCACCCACACACACACACACACACTCACACACACACACACACACACACACACACACACAATATTTCCTATGATAACTGGAATACCTCTATTCAGAAGCTAGTATTTCTACAATGGAAACTTGCTTTCAGTTAAGGAAAAACAGTGCAAGATATCAGAGAATGATTGACTCAATTCTTCAACCTACTGTACTGTAAGTCTTGGGTCCATGTCTGAGTTTTGGGATATGATCCCTATCTATATTTGTGTGTACATTCTGTCTCACTAAATTAAGCAGAAAACAACAGATGCCGGATTCCCCTCTACCTCCAAAAATGGCTCGTCTCCATTTCAACCAAATCTCAGCACCCAGTCTGCGGTCCCCATCAAGATGGACATTTCTGGGCGCGCTGTGCACACCAGTGTTATTCCAATCAAATCTTGTCCTGTCTGTTTGCATGAACATCCTCTCGTTCCCAAATAAGAAGTGACAACCGAGAGTGCTGCTCTGGTAGACCAATCAGAGAACAGCTCCGGGATGTTTTACACTGATTACCAGGACAACATATGCAGGAGCAGAAACAGGCCAGGAGCATGAGGAAGAGAAATGTAACATAATAACATATAACAACAGTTTGCAGAGCTACAGTTTAAGTGGCTACAGTTACCACTGTTATTGAGAAACCTGTGCACATGGAAAATTAAATAAAACAAAAATAGATTATTGTGGATTGCCATTTAAAAAAGTAATAAGTAAAGTCTTGAAATCAATTCTAAAACTAATAGATCTTTTATTAAGTAAATACCACTCAATAAACAACAGACACAATGGTGCTGGACACCGTGATGAAGCAGATGCACAGGTATAGTGGAGGGAAGAGCCTCACCCCTGAATGACATGAATTTCCTTCTTTATGCCAATGGCGCCATGGCAACAGCACAATGGGAAAAAGGAAAAGAGGAAAAAAACATAGGGCCTTGGGCTGCCCGCTGAAAAAATAGGTCTAAAATATGTCTGAAAAAAAGTCTAAAGGACTTTTGCAGGCATTGCTTTCTCTGTAGGGCAAACAGGCAAGCACCCACATGCAGTACTAGTATTTGTTTTTGTAGTTAAGCTTCTAACCTTCTTGTTCGTTTGGCTCTCTCCAACTGCCGGGCTGCAGACTTTAGTGGACACCTGACCTCAAGCTGTACCATTGTCTTCTATGAGACCAGTTGTGACTCAGGCCTCTGAGTTATGGTACTGTGATACTGAGGTGTCCTCAGGGCTGTTTTTAAATCAGCCAAACTACAGATTCATCTACTGGCTACAGCTCTTGTTTAGTTCAGCTTGTGAGCAAGAAGCAAAAGACAAAAACACAAAACAAAAAAACAAACAAAAACAAAAAAAAACAACGTACAAATAAAAAAAAATAGATACAGAATTAAATTAAAATAGCCTTGAGGCAGACTTGCTGTCTATGCTTTGCTTTGCCAAGATCGATGGTCTGCTATTGGACTACCTGTTGAATGACTATGTGAAGAATTTTTAATTTGCCCTACAGTACATCTTTCATGTAATTTTGATTGCATTGTTACTTATTGTTTGAAAAACAGATCATAACCCAGTGAGACTACCTCGTTAAATGAAAATTACATGAAGAGAATAAAAACAATGAACTGTATATATTTTCACTGCTATGAATGTTGTGTAGAAGCACTGAGTCTTGTGAGCAGCCATAGCATCTTTTGAGGCACTCAGATAGACACTGCTGTTGCACAGATCTGACGCCCTCGGTAAATTATTCACCTGGTATCAATATCTCTCCTGTTGCCATTTTAAAAAAAAATGATATAACAGTAGTCATGCCGTAAATCATCCATTGCTGCTTTATAATTCTTCCCCTTCCTCTCTGCTTTCCACTACATGGAGAGATTGGATGCAGAGTTTAACCATCTTAGCATGCCTTGGTTATATCTATCCTACTACTGTGCTATTGATCTTATCCCCTGGTTCCTCAAGCAAGGTCAGAAGTAAGCACACCAAAATGATGCTTAGGGTGCTTGCTTAAAGGCAAGCTTACATTGATTCATGATTCCATGGCCGTCTGCTTTGCTACATTAATCCATTGCACTGACATTTCAGAAGTTTTATTTCTTTGTGATGTTAAAAGGATCAAATCGTGTTTATTGTTTGAACTAAACTCTGAGTTTTTTTTTAAATAGTTTTTTACTTGATTTCTTTTGGAAAATCTTTTGACAGCAGACTTCTATCAGATAGCTCAACAGTTCAACAGGTAGAATGGGCAGTATATACTAATGCACAATGAAACATCATGAAATATGTACTGCTCTGGGAACCCAAATACTATTCCCTCTCTCTCTCTCTCTCTCTCTCTCTCTCTCTCTCTCTCTCTCTCTCTCTCTCTCTATCTATCTCTATCTCTCTATCTATTTCCCTCTCTGTTACACACAGACACATTCTTGTTGAGTCATGTTTAAGGGCGTGATTGCAGATATAGTTTGTTCAGGGTCTAGTGCTTGCTATTTGAACTTGCAGTAACTGTGTACAAGTGTGTATGAGTCTATAGCCGAACCAGGTCAGATACCAGAGTTCAATTTCTCTCTTTTCACTGCATATTACTACATGCTGCTGCAGGCCTGGAGTAAAGGCAGACAATTTACCTTTTTTAATGTATCCTCTGTGCTTTTACTGCGGCAAGACGTCCCAGGACAACTATTGGATACTAGCACAACAGATAGACACATAGATGGAAAGGAAAAAAGATAGGTTGGAAGAAGCGGAAGTTTTTCATTAGGTTTTATTATATGGTATAGTGACAACAGCAAGAACGGACTGACTATGACCTTTGTTAAGTATGTCCGTACTCAAAAAGTCTTTTGCTAATCCAATAGGAAAATCCTTTAAGAATCCAATCAGAATCCATCCTACTTCGGAACAAATCTTTCATGATTTTTTGGAGCCATAGAAGATAAAGATTCACAATAGGACTGCAAAAGAATGGGACTCAAAAAAGTCAATTAGGATTTTTTTGAGTCCAATAATATTCGGATAGAAGTCCTGTAAAGCTTTCAGAATCCCTTTGGATTAAGCATACATCTTTGCCACCAATATTCAATGAATAAAATGTCTTAAAGAGAAGAATTCAGCCACTGTTGTGTTTTTTGTGGAACTATATATGATAGCAACGTGATGTCCTTGAATTTAACCACCTTCACACAGGGTCCAGATTCAGACCTTGCAGTGGTGCTTTGATTCCAACCCTAGAGTTACATGTGTATGGAGATAAATTTCAGTCAAATTCCATTAAATCGCATATCAACTGAACATTTTAAAATGGTTATGATTTGCAAACACAAGCTCTGCTCTGTAAATCCAGAATCAATAACATAACAAAGATAAGATTAAGTTTGGTGTGGGCGTAACTTTTTTCTTTGTATCTTGGTGACGATCTCAAATAGCATCATGTAAACATTCTGTGCTTGCTGGGTTCAAGAGTCAAACTGTGTTTGAGTCATTTGCCAACCACTGAGTCCACTGCCCTAAAACACCAGTGTGGCTGCCTGAGAAACTTATTGTATCTATATCCCGCGGCTCTATATGCACAGTGGGGTTTTGAAATTTGGGACTGACAGACCGACCCTACCAACCAAAAAAGTGACTTATACTAGCTGCTGGTTGCAGCTAAAAAAAAGTCATAATGATCTCAGTTCACTAAATCCTTCATGGAGCGCTTTTAATAGTTTATACACAACTGTCTTGTCTCTAGCCTTATTCCTCCAACCCACACTCATACACAGGTTCATCTCACACACAACTTGGTTGAATTTGTGAGGGATCATTAAAGGAGACAGCACTACCAAGACTACACATGCAAGGAGCATGCCAAGAAATTGTTTAAATGTGCTGAGTTTAACAGACGCCCTGCGCATTCAGCTGTGCCGTTTTTTCAACAATGATTTGCAGGGCCAGATCACACAGCCAACATCCTTCCCTTGTTACCCCAGACAACACCTGGTAACAGTGCCTTCCCATCCACGGGACAGGTGCTGCATCAGATGGACAGTTGAGGGAATATCTCAGGCCTCTGTCTCCCACCGCCTGCCATATATAAATGTGCAGCAAAGATGCACAATCTGAGACAGACTCCTCCATGTTGTGGGCTTTTATGATCAGGGTGCTGATTGCATGAGAACAGCAAAAGAAAGCACATTTCATTAGCATTCATTTGACATGTCATGCACACATATGGCTCTAACCAGTTTCAATGTGATGAGCATACAATAATAATAGTAATAATTATACCTTTATTCATCTATTTTCCCATTTTCAAAATGAATTACAAAGCACTTTGCACAGGAGTAAACAAAAAAAAAATACAGTTGAAATCAACAGCAAAAGCAATGAATGCAAGGTAAAATATATAAAAATAAGGCAAGAACATGAAAGTAAATCACAAAAGGAAAGTCAAAGACCATTAATAAAAGCTTATTAAAAATCTGATTTCTCAAAGGACATAAATGGAGAATAGGCTTAATCAATTCAGATTTTGTAAAGTATATTTTATTCTGGCTTTATCCAATTAATGTCCCATGGGCAAGTGTCCAATTCAATCTTTGTGCATTGTTGTTCTAAACAAAACTGAATTAAAAGCATGTGGAAGGCAATGCCTCAACAAAAAGGCATGAAAGGAGAAAAGAAGACTGTGATGGGAAGGACAAAGAATGCAAGGTTTTGAATAAACCCATGAGCAAGCTAAAGAACGCCCAAAATCCACATGGAATAGTCCGACACATAGCGTCACACAATCTGAATCAGGTCCATCATTTCCATGACAATGAAGCCAGAGGTCCAGAACAGCACTGCTGCGTTCTACATTACAAATTTTTGTCGGAACTCCAACATTACCAAGTGAAACTGAAATACTTGGGAATGCACCAGGGCCACATAGCTGCATGAATACTGAAACCTGCAGCACAACCCAAGATGAAGGTCTTTCTGCTGAATTAGACCTCTCAGTTACTGAACAATAGGCAAGTTACAGAATCATGTAGCATATCAAATGCTGATCGCCACATCTAGATGTCACTAAAGCACATCTGAGCTTTTTATCCACAGTCTGGCTTCCAGCCACAGTGCCTGTTTAATGCTTTTCGCCATCCATAGAGCCCATCAAGTCAAAATTAGGGAAATGTCTATGGAGAGCGCAGTTTTATAGCTGATATAAATGTTATTTCAGTGTTTCATGTCCATTACCCTTGTTGCATACAGTTTTAGAGGCGGTTATTTTTGAAGTTGCCTTAAAACACACAAGGTTATGCAAATTAGGTATGATGTAATTTGCTGTACTTGATCTATGTTATAAGGCCCTATTCACAGGGGTCTAATATTACCTTGGGATGAATCTCAGAGGGTTTTGGTGCACACTTTATTTTTCTTCTTCTTCTAGAAGCGCAATCTTCCTCCTGATGAAAAACTGAGGCAGTAGTGGAATTTGGAAATGGTGGAAGTAGTGGAAGTTTGCTTTACTAAATCAAGAAGTGAAAATTTTTTAAATCTTGACGGGACACTGGTGATTTCAGAAAATGTCATTATCCTGTGCAAATACATTTCATAAAACCCGGAGGTTGGGGATAATTCATTAATTACATGAGGTCCCCATATTATATTGGTCCTATCATGTGTAGGGCTTATGACAATAGTTATGATTTATTAATAATGAGTCAGAATTTTATGCCCCTTGATTAATAGGTTATATATTGCCAGGAGAGGACTTGATTAATGTCAATCATAAGCTTTAGATTAAATAAATACTACATCTCCATATTGCGATCCTATGCACCTTGTAAAGTAGTGATAGATTTGTTTCATTTGCTTTTGCTCCTTTGATATGTAGTTTGTTACTTTCAAAAGCAACATATTCTACTGATTTTGTTAGTATTTTATTCATTATTATTTTTCAATGCTAACCATTTAATATTTTATTATTATTAATATTTTATTAGCAACAAGTTGGTTACGAATAAACACTTTATTTTATTGCACTGTTGTGGCTTTTATTTTTATCACAGTAAAAATGCTTTCAAATGATAACAGCATTGAACATAATTATTAGTGAAGATATACATAACTTGATTCCATTTTTCTGTTATGTCTGAATTTCATGCAAATTTCGTACCTTTTTTTATAGGCCACAGAATATTGCAGAAAGTGTCTTGTTGTAAGTGCAGATTTTTGACAGGTGACCCATGAATTGTGATTTTTTTTCCCCATAGAAAGCTGAGAAGACAATTGGATGGTGCTTGATAAAAGGACTTTTTTGGAATACACAGAGCAAACCATTCACCTTTCTCTGCCTTACTGTATTTTGTGATTGTGAGAGAGTATTTGTTGTCAGCCAAAATTAGGGACAGTGTCCACTGTGAATGAGAATGAAGGTAATAATGACAGAGAGAACAATCCATGCATCAGCGGGAAACCTGCTTGTCACATTTGAAACATGAAGCTCATTTACTCGAAAGGGCAATATTGTAATGGGAGATGAAAGTGTTATGAATGCAGGCCCAGCTTGCCTCTCTTGTATATTTAGTAAAAGAGAGATTTACTGTATATCCTTCCTCTGGAGCTTTCAGAGGAATCATACTTTACTAAATCATACATACTAAATTATTCTTCCAACCAGACTTTGCGTCATGTCCATCTGTCCATCCATCCATGTGCACATCGATGGTATGAAGCACAGAGCAAGTGGAGGGTTGTTTATTGACCGATTGGCAATTGACCAATTGCCCTATGGCAAACACAGCTGTCCCGCTTGCAAAGCATGTGGTCTGACAGCTTCGGCAAGCTCTCACAGCTAATATTGAAACTTTTAAATTAATGAGCCAATAAGTGCAATAAAAATAGAGAATAATGTTGAGATGAAGGAGGGGGAGAGCACCACCTCTATACGCACTTACGTAGCCATGGCGATTAGGACCGTCCACCCAGCATTCAACACTGCACTGTTGGTTATGAAGAACTGATCAACAGATTGACTCATGCAAAGCTTTTTCCAGATCACAGACAAAGGAATACACCAACATTTTGGTAAATTAAGGTAACTGTTGTCCATGAATTTGAACTCATTTTGGCTCTGTGGCTCCTCTGTACATTTGCTGATGATATAGCACACTGTTTCCAAGTGGATGATAGTTGCTAGCAAGAGCTTAAAATGAGGAAATCCCTTTTCTTGCAACTCAGAAGTGTATGAAAGCCCGTTTCCGCCACCTGTTAAAAAAAATCTGGCAAATTTTAATTTTTTTTCAATCATCAAGTGAGAATTGTTTCTCAATAGTATGACTTACTATCTCATAATTATGAGATGCTAAGTCATAAATATGAGATAGTATCTCATAATAAATCATAATAAATAAATCTCATATTTCTGACCTACACCAGCCACTTTATTAGGTACACCTATCTAGTAGCAGCTGGTCATCTGTTGCTGTAGCCCATTATCATAAGGGCCCACAACTTGTGTGTTCAGATGCCTTTCTGCACACCACTGTTGTGAAGACTGTTATTGGAGCATTTGTGGCCTTTTGTGTTAGCTTGAACCAGTCTGTCCATTCTGCTATGACCTCTGACCTCTCTCATTAACAAGCTGTTTTCGGCCACAGAACTGCGGGTAACTGGATGTTTTTTGTTAATCACACCATTCTCTGTAAACTCTAGAGACTGTAGTGCATGAAAATCCCAAGAGGGCAGCTGTTTCTGAGATGCTGAACTACCACGTCTGGCACCAACAATCGCACCAATCAGTCAAAGATGCTTAGATCAGGCATCTCGCCCATTCTAATGTTTGGTCAAACAAAAAACTCAACATATTCACTATGTCTGCATGCTTTATATATTGAGTTGCAGCCACATGATTTGGAAGAGCAGGCTGTTTGTGTTAACAAGCAGGTGTACCTAATAAAGTGGCCTGGGAGTGTCATATTTATAAGATACTATCTCATAATTATGACTTAGCATGAGATAGCGTCTCATAATTATGACTTAGTATTCCATAATTATGAGATATTATCACATAATTATGACATGATTATGAGATACTATCTCATAATTAGGACTTAGCATCTCATAATTATGAGAAACTCTCATAATTATGAGATAGTATCTCATAAATAAGACTTAGTATCTCATAATTATGATATAGTAAGTCATGCTATTGAGAAACAATTCTCACTTGATGATTGATTGGATTTTTTTAACAGGTGGCGGAAACGGGCTTCCATAGAAGTGTGATATGTTTTCATTCAGTAGCCTGAATATTTTCTAGACAACTCAATAATATAGAATAATATGAATTCCTCCAGTCAGAGGATGCAGTGTTTTTTTCAAGACCATGTGTGGGCTATTTCTATTAGTTCAGCATTTAGCGACTCTCTCTCTCTATCTTCTTCTTACTATTCTATTTACTCAAAGCTGTTAAGCTACTAGTTTGCGTGTTTATGTAACAATATTAGAATCTCACACATGACTTGCTCCATTGGAGGTAGGAGTGAAAACTCACTGCACTCACTCACTCATTGCACGTGCTTACTGTGGAGGATTAGCAGCACCCAGTAGGAGTGACCAATTACTCATTCATTTGAATTAAATTAGTATTTTGGCTATATTCATTTAACTATCACTGATCAAATAACCTGGCTTACACACATATGTAACTAGCAAGTTCCTACAAGTTCCATAAAGTGCAGTGCATTTGTCACATTATCCAATTTACCAATTTCCTTAACATGTCATGAAGCATGACTAGTTCCTAGTCAAGACCTAGTCCCTCTTCAAACTCCAACGCTGTTGTTGGAAGAGGGTCTAAGTCTTTACGCTATAACTGATAACTAGTACTGTCCACTAACGTGCTCAAGTGTTAGCAAACGTTATATTAGAAGCACAGAAGCACAATTAGGACCAATACTCACAAAAGGTAAGTTGATCAATGAGCTTTGCCAAAACGTCAGTGTGCCCACTTAAATTTACAAGCAACTAATAACTTCCACATGAAGGAAACAATAAAAAGACGCAGCTGAAAAGCAGCAGACATGGAGTCAGAAGCAGTTCTCACTGCCAAACACACACAATGACATACACAGACTCCCAGGTGTAAGATTATGTTGCCATGGCGATATTCGAAAAGGAAGGGCTTCCCTGTAGTTTCAAAGGCCACATGCTGACACATATGGTGGTTTTGGATTGATGGGTAGATGCCCAATGAACCACAATTCACAATCACATAATAGCAATGTACAAGGGAGACCTCAGATCACACCATGTCCCTCTCGCCCACCTTCCCTCTATCCAACCATTCATCCATTCATCATTTTACTCATCCATCTATCCCTGCATGTATTCTTTTATCCAACCATCTATCCACCCATCCATCCATCTATCCACCCATACATCCATCCAACCATCTATCCATCTCTTTAATGCTCACCTAGCTCTGCATATGAAACAGGAATGGGCCAATGCTGTATCAGCAGAATGGCCCATTCGCACCACCAGACCTCTTTGTCAGATCTGACAGTCCTGTAGTGAGTGGGAGGGGAAAAAACAGAGTGAAAGTGACATAGAAAGAAAGAGATGGTTAGAGAGCGAGATAGAGAGAGAGAGAGAGAGAGAGAGAGGGAGAGAAAGAGATGAGTCTTGTATGTCCGTGCCCTTAGGAATAGAACTCTTAATTGGGCTGCCATCCATAATGGACAGGTCATTAAAGGACGGCAAGAGGGCACAGAAGCCTAAATATATTCACTGGCACTTTCTCCAAGTAACACAGAGAATCTTTTTCAGAGAGAGAGAGAGAAGAGAGACAGAGAGGGGAATGAGAGAGAGAAACAAGGAGAGAGCAAGATGGAGAGTCCAAGACAGACAGAGATGGGTAGAGATCAAAATCAAGATCAAACCAGAAAAATCTAACCCAGAACAGGATAGCCTTGGTGATATTATAATAGTAGTTAGTTAGTAGTAGTAAAAGCAATAGTAGTAATAGCAGTAGTTCTGGTATTAGCCTTTTATTAGGACAATACAATCGACTTGGAGGATCAGGCAGAGATATTCACTTCACAAGAGTTGATTTGTTAATTTGATGATTTTAAAAAGAGTTCACAGTTTATGCCACCTGTTAATGGTCATTCTAATTAGACTCTACCATTTTGGGTGAAACAGAGATAAAAGAAAAGTTAGTTGTTAACACAAGTTCACGTGTGCTTCTGTCCAGAGAAGGACACACAAGGAACACTTCTCTTTACAGATAAATATAGGTTTTGGAATTTTATTGAGTTATGTTTTTTTCCTTTCCACATACTGCACTGTAGGTTACGCCATGCTAATTCTTATTCTGTAGCAGGCATGAAAACAATCTTTTTTTAGAGATTATTTTCTTGTTTATCTCTGTTTTATTTGACAGCATACAGTGAACAGTGACAGGAAAGGTGGGTAAGATAGAGAGGGTGTGACATGCAGCATGGGATATGTGCCTTAGTCCATTGAGCCACCAGTATGCCCGGAGATTCTTAATCAGTTTACGATGATACAAGGAGAGGATGAAATAGATGATAACATCCATTAGCATTCTGTGCTACACCTGCGCTGTTTGCGGTCTCATAGCTGCTTTGTTTCGGTATACTTTGGGCCTAATCCAATTGCCAGTCAATCCGCACTTTGAGTGTAAAGGGAGAGTAGCTTTGCCAGTCAATAGGAAGGGAATGAATGTTGGTGAAACATGGCAAGGAGCAGCTTCAAAACACTGGTGTAATGCATCTGTCTGGGTGAGTAGAGCACTCTCCTTCTCCCTGTGTCTCTGTCTAATTATATGAGATCTGCAAGCTGCCATTTGGTGGTATCGATTTGCGCTGCCTGTTACACACAAGGCTCTGGCCCCTCAGGATGATGTCTGTAGAGTGTTTGCCCATAGCCCAGGCCATGCAGTGATTATCTGCTGGATGGCTCTCCAACTCTGCTGTTCAGTATATGAATAAGTATCTACAGGTAAACCATTTTTATCCATGATGTATTTTCACTGAGGTTTTGCGTCTGTGTGTGTGTGTGTGTGTGTGTGTGTGTGTGTGTGAGAGAGAAAGAGAGAGAGAGAGAGAGAGAGAGAGAGCGAGAGGGAGAGGGAGAGAGAAAGAGAGAGGAGCACTGAAGCACATAACATCTATTATATATTGTCAAAGGCGTTGTTTGTGAGAGGGAGAGAGAGAGACACATAGAAAGACAGTCAGAGAGAGAAATTAGAGGCAATGTAGCACGTAATTCAACTATGTGCTGGCAATATTCTGGGTGCAGCTCAAGGGAGAGTTGATTCTTCTTGATGTATAGTATGTATCTACATACTAAAGCAGTAATTGCTTCTAAGGTCACCAAGGCATGTCAACAGTGTTTGACCTCCTTGCAAGTACTTTCAAATAGATTACTAAAATCTAAGTGTGCTGCCATGGTTATACAGCCATGTCATCATAATGCTCTCTTTCAGGATAGGATAATTTGACCATTCACTGTGGCACATGCCTTTATTCTTATGTCAGACTGCAGTGTCTATATCTACGTTAGGATTTTCCCATTGTCCAATGTATTACTTTTCACATACAACATGATTAAGTCATTGAACGAAAGTTTCATTGTGTGATCTGTATTTCCTGCATGACAGTGACAATGACTCAATGTTCAGTGAGGCAGTTAAGTGTTAAGGTAAATGAATATGTGATTCACTTTTATTTGCAGTATTTGTGAGGCATTTTGGTGTAGAAAGATGCTTAGGTGTTTTGTTTGTGACCCGGTAGATATATTAGTTATACATTTGCTTCTGAATAGTATTGAGCATAATCAATATGATGTGTTGCCACAGCCAGCATTGTGATCGTCTAGTTTTTATTTCATAATCTTCCAAGATAGATAAGCCAGGAAGCAACAAAATGAGGTAGACTAGAGTGCATAATGGAAATGAGCACAAAGTTTGAAAGTTCTAATTCTAATCTAAGTAACTACTTAATATTAGCACTAGCTCTGACTTTGTTATGATGATATGACATTGATTGCACTGTTCAACAAGACAATGTAATATTCATTGGATTTTGCCATTTGCAGTTTTGGAGTAGTTTTGATGCACACTTACTGAACTCAATGCAGAGCCTTGTCTGTGCATACAGGACAAGACTGAGGGTGCGTGGTTATTGCAAGCTGCTGGGTCATGGTAAGGGTTTGGCCACAGGCATTCTGCTGAAAAATGATGCAGCTTGTGACTTGGCAAATCTTAGTTCATTGCTCACTTTCAAAAAGCCACAGCTGCAGCTGTGGCTGTGGGACAACAGTTAATATCAAACAAATTTGCTTTCCTAAGGATACAATAATTACTCAAGCATGCATGCTTGTGATCCTTTGTGTGTGTAAGAGTGTGTGTGTGTGTGTGTGTGAGAGAGAGAGAGAGAGAGAGAGCGCTTTGACTCATCTACTGTCAGCCTGAGAAATTGTCCATGTGTGCTAATACTCCCCTTGCATGTGGTTCTGTTTGCATTTGCTTTTACACCTTTGACCCTGGGAATGTTAAAAATAATTTATCATACACATTCAAAGAAAGTAAATTTGTCTGCGCTTAGACACAATATCTGTTTCAATCCCTGTTGTTTTAGTTCATGATATTGCTGTATGTTGGACAAAGATGGTTAAGGATATACTGAGCCATAACTGTACAGTGTTATGTTATATTACATCATATATTTCAACTGATTTAATTAATACAATCAGTGCTAATAGGGAACCTGCCATATTTTTGTTATTTATTGTTGCATGTTGCTCATTGATGTAGTTTCAGTAAACTCTTCTGCTTCTATGGCTGCTGAGTGCTACACTTGTATTCAAGGTTTGTCAGCAAGGTAGAGCAACAATAGATAACTTACCCAAATCCACTGTGTACAGCCACATCAGTAGCTGATTATCTGATTGGCTTCAATATGTATACAATGATGTATGTGCGTGGCAATATTATTGTGTCTTTTGTTTTTTAACAATACAAATATCAATGCATTTGAAATACAAGCAAATAGTAAACATGTTGTCCCCCACCAGTCATGTAGTTCCACCCTTGGGTCAGTCAGTGATTGCTGAGTGTACTTGAAATATGAGTGAAATTGTATAAGCATTTTCGTATGGGACCATGAAAGGACAGATTGACTATATTTCTGTTGCCTACTTTGCTCAGAATTAGGTTTACAAGTTATATCTTGAAATGTAGTAACTGTAATTGTCCTGTTTTTACTCAATACAGTACAAAATATATACGCAATAAATACAATCCGTACAGTACACAATGTACACTACAACACAATTTATAATTCAATATACAATATAACATACAACACCAGCAGCGTGAGTGTTATGAATAATATAAATGCTAAATGATAAGTGATATATGGTATTGCACAGTAGGTAAGTGGTAATATGATATAAGTAGTCAACACTGACGGCACAGTGGTAGTGCAGTGATGAGGCAATAACAGTACAACAGTCCAACACCTGTACAATAACTACAGTTTCTTGTGGTTAGAGGTTTACCCAAAAATTCTCCATTGACTCTCACTTCAACACATCAACCCAGTCTGATGTCTCCAAGTGTGTAGCGTGTGTAGACTATTATGTTACCTATGATAACTTTAACTGTATTTACCACTGAGTCCCCATTCATTGTCCCCCACATTGTATGATAACTTTAACTGTATGACCTGCTTTACCACTGAGTCCCCATTCATTGTCAATGCTGCCCCCTAGCGGCACAAAGTCAACGTTACAGTGTGACTAACTAAAGAACGAACGAACTAACGGAGGGAGAGCGATCCATAGTCCCCCCTTTGGTGGGGGACGATGAGTGAATCTAGCAGGAATGTTGTGTGCTTTTTTCCACCTTGGTGATGTGTTGTGACTGAATGGAGACGTTGCGTAGTTGCATCGACTATCGTGTTACACACACAGATGCATTATTGTCCCGCACATTCAATGGGACTTATATAGTAACATAAAAAAGCTAACAACAATGTTAATAATTAGCATGAATCAGTCTAGAGGCTTTCAGTGCGGCACTAATCATCACGTTTAAGTATGACTTATATTATTTCCTCTCAAAGTAAATTGCCTTCTTTGTGCTGCAGATAAAGGCCGAGTGAAAACACTGTCTGGATTAGCCACTCAAGAACAATGGCAAATCTGCGCTGCTTTTTGACCTCTGTTTACTCAGATAATTAGTATATGGTATGGCAAAAAAATAGCTTGTTATAGGCATAAGAGATGATTTATACACCAAAGCCAGCAGGAAAATAACAGCAAAGAAAAATGTATTTTTAATAGGTTTTATGACATGTTATACTTTTTTTTGTGATGTGGAAAAGATCAATAACATCACATTTCCCAGGCTACTTTCCCCAAACTGATGCATAGTGTTCTCACTCCTTTACTCAGCACCTCCCCTCATTCTCCATTCAAGTATGTGACAGGCAAACTTCATATTATGTCCTTACGACTGCAAATTGGTGTGTGTGTGTGTGTGTGTGTGTGTGTGTGTGTGTGTGTGCCTGCACTGTATCACTGACAAGTGTCACACGGGTTTATAAATGATTCAGTGGAGGTATATACAGTAATTCTGATCATTTGGGCAGACTGCAGAGGAAGCATATTCAAGCCGTGTGTGTGTGTGTGTGTGTGTGTATGTGTGGGAGTGTGTGTGTGTGTGTGTGTGTGATGTGTAGTGTGTCTCGTGGGCCACAGAGCTGAGCAATGGGCCACACATCTTGGCACTACCAAGCAGTAAGAGATGGATGCAAAGTAACAGTCATTTATTTTTTCACCCAACTCTTCACACCGAATGTCTGACACCGGGGAAGCACTTGTTCTAGAGACACTGAGGGGGTTTTATGTGCCATTTTTTCTTTTTTTATGATTTTTTTTTTCTTCCCCAGCTTCCCTGAGCTGAATTCTTGGTAACATTTGAAAGAACTGAATGTGGCTTTCTTCTCTGGAAAAGTATCGGCTGGACAAGGAAAAATTGGGAAATAGACGCTGTCATTGACTAATTGAACTGAACAGGACACATACATTGCCGGCACTTGTGTTCTTCACATATAACAGCTCTGGCCTCGGCTCCAAGGTGGAGTGGGCGATGAGGCTTGTAGAGTCGCTACACGCCAGGGCTCAGGACATGGTGGTGCCTTTTTTTATGATTCATTTCACACTTTACTCAGTATAGATTCGCCAGGCTATCAATCTGCAGAGGGAGACAAAGAAAAAGATATCAAAAGTGATGTGTTGTGACTCACAGTCAAAAGGGCTTTTTCAGCAGGAGTGAGAACTTGATCTCTATATTTTCAGGAGTAGTAGGCCTCCTCAGATCATGGACAGCTCTAGGAGACAAAATATTTCACTAAGAGAGAGATTTCTTATATTTCCTACAGCATCGTAGTTTTGCACATTTACTCTGGGGCCTGCAATGGTTGACCTTTCTCATAAAACATGGACATAGAATTGCTGCCAACAACGATTAAGGAATAAAGTGTGTGTGTGTGTGTGTGCATGTGTGTTAGTGTGCCTTCGTGTGCATGCGTGTGTGTGTTCCATGAAGTGCCAGCCAGTGAACACATTGTTACACATGCATACATTTCTGTTTGAAAGAAAGAACAGGCAGAAGACAATTTTCAATGTTATTATGGAGGATAGTTGAGGTTTAAGCACTGGCCAGACTCAGAACAATGAAGCATTACACTGTTAGAAAAGTGTCTACCGTCTCGCGCAATAATATTTTTGAATTGTTTCCTGATGATCAATGCAACAAAGGGGAGAACACATGGTTACAGGTGAATGCAAATAGCAAATAGCATTCAAATTCTCTGAAACACGAAAGAAGCGTCTCCTGGGAAACCAATGCACTACCCATGAATAGGTAAAAATCATCCTCATGCTCATCCATTTTCCCTTTCCATCTTCCCTACAATCCACCCCAAATTTAGATTATTGTTATTATTACTATTGGAAATATGTTCAGAGGCTTTGCAGTTACAATATCTGCCCTGATATTTAGAATTTATGTGTTAAAATGGAGGATGGAAGATAAAAGAGGATGGAGAAAGTTCAGGAGGAAGGCCAACAACAAATGAGTACTCTCTCTTTATGGGCATGAACTGTAACCTTGTGGCTCCAAAATATACACTTTTCATGAACTAAGAAAAACAACCTTGTTTTTAGCTTGATCACCATTTATTTTTGAGTTTTTACCACTGGGATTTTAAAAGTGTTTCATGAGCCCATGGGTCATAGAATTTTCTCAACCCACAGAGAACCATGGAATTCAACATTAAAAAAAGAGGATGGAGAAATGTCAGGAGGAAGGCCAATAACAAATTAGTGCACTCTCTTTGTGGGGATGTACAGTGCCGCAATTAGTAACAAACTGGGAAAAGTGTCTACAGTATTACAGATACGAGTTCTGAGTCTCTTACAGAAGGTGACAGAGTTAGCGGTTTAGTGTTCCACAGCCCTCAATTAGTGGTGTTCTGAAACCATGCATGTTTCAACACTTTTTAACTTGAATGTGTCACTGCAGCATTTGCGCCTCAAAATGCTAATCAAGGCATGTTCTGGAACAGCTATATAAGAGTTACACTTTTCTTAATTTGGTGGTGGCTCAGTTGCCATCGCTGTTTGGCTTCCAGAACGCTATCAGCAGGCCACAGTTTGGGAACTTGAGTTAGGGTGGATACTCTTCAGCATGTCAGCCAAAAGTGAGACTGGGAAGGATTATGGCAAAGGGCAAGGCTTAAATTGCTGGCAGAGAGTTTGGAAAAAAGCTTATCACTGGTGTCTCGGGGCTTTTGCACAATGCTATCCACACAGGGGCTGTCTAAGCTCTCCCAGTTAGATGCAATATAGAGCAGAATTCTGCCTCCAGTCTGTGGTTTTGTTGTTTGTCGTAGAATGCTGAGCCTTGTTAATTAAGAAACATTCTAGCCAGGGAGAACAAGATCATTTGTCTCTCTGCGATTTGTATCTTTCTCTCATCCCTGTCTGTCTTTTTCTCTGCTGCTCTGTCATCTCTCTTCTCTCTCCCTCCGTCTCTCCATGCTGTTGTTCAAACAGGCAAGCACACACTACCAACATAAGTGCAGTTGAGGACACTTAAAGCGTGGAGTGGGCTAACATGATTATTTGTCTGTGACTGAATTCCTGTCACACATTGCAAACTAACATACACTGAATTCTTCAATATCCTACCATAACCATTTTACATTTTGGCCCAATTATTCATATATTCACATAGCGTCACAATATCATTTCGCCACAAAAAAACACAAGGGAATTAGTGACAGAAGGGAAGTCATTTAGCGCTGGCACAAAACAATTCACAAAATAAATGACTAAATGCGAAAGAGTTCAAATTGAGGCAATCTGATATAAGAGACACACAAGTAAATGGGCATTTCCCTTCCCCTGCTCTGGTGCTCAAGTCACAAAGTGTTACTTTGTGTTTTATCCTGGGAGTCTTTACAGAATCCATAGGGGATTATGTGGCATTACATTTGATGCAGATGAACAAAACGCATTTGTCACTATAGTATAAGATTTTCCTGCCTAAAATCACGAAGCTGGTAATCATAATAGTTAATTACATAAGGCTTATTACATAAGGGAACATTTCGAAACCTTATCCATAAATTATATACCCCATCTAACTAATAAGGTTAAAACAGTACCCTGGGCTGGATTATCCATATGCGAGTGCCCGGGGGCACCAGCCAATTTGCCTTGTTGGGGGGGGCACCACACATTCAAATCACAATTATACCTTCATAAGCTTTGTCATATTTTCTTTATATATTAGGCCTACTCTCTGGGGGGAATGCATATGCGGCCAAAATTAACCTTTGATACTAAAAAAGAATATGCATAAAGAGAAAGAATCGTGATTGTGTGTAGGTGCCCCCCCCCTGAAAAAATAAATACAGAGCAGTCAAAATTTTGTGGCTTAAACAACTGGTTTGGTTAGTTTTTACACCAACTTTGCCGGCTGGGCGGTGTTTGGACCTTCGAGGCAATCACAGTGCTTAAAAAGTGAACCCCACCCAACCGGGAAGCCGTGCCACGTTAAACAAACTCACATCAAATAACCGCAGAGCCGTTTTTTGCTTTACGTGGACTACGCAGCTGCGTAGGGCCCCTGCGACCGCTAGGGTGCCCCGTTGTGCCACCGTATTAGTGTCCTCCTCGAATATAAATGGCCACTTTTGGTAACCTAGCGTCCTCATGTGTTGTTCAAAAACACATACATTATAAGCACATAATGGCAAAAATAAAATGTATTTATTGTATGCTAGATAGATCAAAAAGCAGCTATTATTTCGGGAGCTCTTTGCCTTACAAGCAAACCAATTTCAAAGTCAGCATCAGATTCTCACGTATTGATGTACTACATTATGGCCTTCGGACAGATTACTATTCCACAGTATCTCACCGATACTATGGCGTGCAAAAGGACGTATCCTTCAGGAAATGAAAAAAGAAAACTGAAGAAAGCAGAGGGAAAACAACACTTGCAGAGCAGAGGTAAGACATATTAATTAAACGTATAACCTGTTTTTATGGGCAATGTATTTCTACCAGTCAGTGATCAGTGTAAAGATATCTGAACCACTGGATAGTTAACGTTAGCTATGTAGGTTTACTACCTATAATACGAGCCAGATATCTAGACCTAGCTAGCTTGCTAACCCTAGTAACACGCATTGTGTTTTCAGAGCTGGCTAGGCTAGCTAACGTGATCTATGGTATCATGGTATTGAACCGCATCTGACCACATGTGCATACTCGCTTTATGGTCAGAATTATCGGCACGGCTGCGCACCGTGAGGGGAGAACGGTTGGTGAAGGTCCATTCAAACATCTGGCAATTTGTTTCTGCATTATATGAAAATATGATGTGAGACTTTGATATTAACTGATAGGGTGTTCTGGTAAATTCGGCATGTATATAATCATCCAAACAGCTCGCATTTAATAAGTGTTTCCCACAGGTTGACAATTTAGTTATGGCGGTGGTTGTTAATGGGAGGGGGGATTAAGGACCCTCATGCAGGATTATCATTACAAACACACGTTTCACAGCCTACTCAAGATCCCAAGGTTTCCAATTATACCAAATATATCATGCTGAATTACAGGGAAATGTATAAAATGATGCAGATGCAAGACATCTGGATCTTTCCTTTTGATGTAATGGCGCAGCCATAAAAGAAATGCCGTTTTATATTTCACTCACTTCAATGATGCGTTGGAACAATCAGACACTATGTAGGCCTGTATTGTCCTACAGTATGGAAAAGGTATTTTTAAAGCTACTTAAGGGGAAATTTTTAACTATTTTAACTAATCACTATTCTTCCAGTTACTAGTCACTAATGTAATTTTACCAACGAACAGGATTTGGATTTCAACAGTATTACAATGAGTAGTAATTATGATAAAATATGTTCATTCACCTAGAAACTTTATGTCTGCAGGAGCACTTCTGAAATACTTTGGAGGGCCAACCTCAGCACAGCACACCAAGTCCATCATCATCTTCCTCAGCAGACCCACAAACACCAGATGCAAGTACCTCTTGTCTGATTTGTGAAATTAGTTTGCATAATATAGGCTATATATTATTGGATTGTTATTTGTCATTTGCTTTTATCCTGATGCTAGTGTCATTTTATAGCTTTTATGTGTATATTTTATATGTATTCTTGTTCATAAGTTTATAATTTATTCAAAGTATTCTGTTTTTGAAAAAAATAATTTTATTTGTTCAGTATTTACAATTTGCATGTTTGTTTTGATTTTGATGTCTTAACAATGCAACTAAGTTCCTGAAATTAAAATAAGTTTTTATGTGAAAAATGCAGCATTCGGTCTGATTTATATGCATATGGAATTTGTGTCAAATTGTGCAGATTTGATGTGTATTCATGAGTGCTTGAAATAGCGGGGGGCCTCCCAAACAAGATTTTGCATAGGGCCCCCAACAAGCTAGAAACGGCTCTGAATAACCGGCACAGTTTAGTCTGAGCCACGGAGCTGACAGGTTGTGTTGTGAAATCACCGGCAAGGATGGTTGGTGTCCGGCCGATTGTGGTGGGCTGGTCTGGACAAAAGTCCAGGTCCGTCCCATTGTCTCAATGTGCTGCTCCTTTCACCTTCTGCAGTTCCCACTGTCACATCAACTCACCTGAAGTGATTGTTTGCTACAGTTTTTGAGCTTGCGTAGCTTGAGTTTGGTGGTGTGTGTGACCTTGTCTGTGGTGCTGAAGTTGCATTAGATGTCTGTTTAATGATTTATTTTATTTTTTGTATTGTGATTTTTTTAGTCATGCTCTGTAATGGTTTGGCATTTAGTCTTCATTCAGGTCTTTGAACATTTATGGTAGAAACAATGATTTTTAGCATGATGTCTTTGATGTGAGTTGCATTCAAATTTGATACAGTATAGCTCTATGTGTAAAGCCTAAAATGGCATTTGTAGGCTCAAGTCAATCTATGGTATAAAGTAATTTGTTGGTTTGTACATTGTCTTACATTTGTCTGCAGTATGTGTGTTGAGCCTGTATTGTTTAAGTTGTAAATCTATGATCTTTATTGGTATAGTAAATTTCACTTTTTTGCGTGTCAAGTGGACGGAGGGGGGCACTTCAAGTGACGTCACCCTAGGGCACCACACTGTGTTAATCCGGGCCTGACGGTACCACCAACTGATGAAGGAAGTGCGCCTGTACTGTCTGGTTATTGAACCATACTAAAGTAAATGCTGAAATGCTAAATGCACAAAAAGTAAGGAGCTGAAGGTGTCAAATGGTGTGGTTGAGACATGCATGATGGAGGCAAGCATCCTGTATTGATCAATAGAAAGCATAAATAACCTGGATGGTTCAAGCACTGTTTGGAGGACCCTGTCAGCCCATTTCATTTCATGTGCACATGAAAGCTGAGAGACAGTCTAATCAATAATCACCAAATCACTGTCTAATCTCCAGTAGAGAGTAGAAACTAGCTATGGTTGCTGGGTGTTGTTCAGGTACATGTGTTTCTTTTGTAAATGGATAGTGCGCCATTCTTGACCGCAGACTGTAGCTCTGATGCAGAGGCTGGAGAACAGACTGTAGCTGAGACTGATGGATAGTGGTTGGTTATTCAATATAGCCCAAAGTTTTGCTTTGCACTTTCCACTTTGTGTGGTCTGTCCTCACTCCACACTGGTACAAAATATTTTTTTGGCATGGGGTTCTGTTTACGCGACCTACTTTCTTCCTCTTCCAAACAGAAATGCAATATTTTAATATTGATTTTTTATTTATACTGCAAGCGGGCAGAGATCAAGTGTCTTTTTGCCAGCAGCTTTTTCTGGTGCAGTGAAGCAGCTCTTAAACTGATGCTAACAGAGAAATGCCTTAAAGCAATCTTTACATTTCATGCTGAACACTAATGCCGACTATATTTCTGGCCATAGCAATAAGTATTGGCTCCAATTTATCATATTGATTGTCCATTTGCAAAAGTAATGTATACTCAGAATGATAAACTCAACTGAAAGTCTGGATTGCATGTGTGTTTGGACTAAGTGTCAACATGTATTGCAGGAAGCCTGGGGAAAAAGATATGCCTAAAGTATTTAATTTTCCTATTTTCTCACACTGCTAGCCTGAACTGTAATATTGTTTTGATCTTTGATCCCTCGTGAAGATGATGTGAGAACATGGCAGTACGATAACAGAGCAGTGCAATCACATTTGACTGTATAATCAGTGAGTAGAGAAGATTGATTGTATGCCTAACTGTGAGCGGTGACAGTGTGTTTTCTTGTGAAAGACATACATCAAGTACAGTATTTTCAGTGTTTCTCACACACTATAACTGATGCCCTGTGGGCTTGAAGTACAAGTACAAACAGGATAATACTGTTTATGGATAAAAGGTGAAATTCTGTAAAGAAAACTACAAATTAAGGGAATTGTATTTTTACAGTTTGCATTTTATTTGAGGTAATAATTCAGTAGGCCTATATCACAGATGGATAGTCATACTGTATCAGAACAGAATTGTCAGAATTGTCAGAAGAAGAGCATTAAAAACAAAAATATGGGCACATCTGCCATACATTGATCACTTTAATCTTTGTGCTCTCAATCATGCCAGCGTAGCTACTGAGTGAGTAAACTAGTGACAAACAGAAAGGTCAGTTGCTTGCAATAATTGCAGTTATAGCTGCTGAATGTAGAGCATTGTTGCAATATGCCATATACAAACTCACAGCTGGAGTTAACATATGGAGATAGTCAATAAAACTATCATGATGTCTTGAATAGCTTCCTTTCTGACAATAAAAAAGCTGTTTTTCTTTTCCTATGACAAACATGGGTTGTTGCTGTGGACTTATGCAAAGATCTGGATCTGCATTAGCAATGAAATGGTGTTATCACAGACAGTCCTTTTGTGGGGTGTCGCAGTGCACACGTTTCTGCAATGACCATCAAAATGAGGAGTCAAATCTTCCAAAAAGCAAATTTTGCTGCTTCCAAACCATAAATTTGTGAAGTTAAAACCTGAAAATCGGCAAAATTTGAGTTACAAGCTTTGCAGACAACAACAGCCATATGCTACGCTAATTCCAAACCAAATGCATTACTTCTGCACATTAAGTGGAATTACTTGGTAGGAACCGTCAAATTATCTGTCAGTTTGTCAGATGTATTAGAATGGTTAAAAAGTATAATCATGAAGTGACCATATAGTAACTACAACAGGAGTAGGAGCAGTGAAGCACTTTCCAGTCATCCAGTGTGTTTAATGGTTACGGTTTGTCATGCCATGTCACATCTGGCCTCATATTCTATTCCTCATCTTGCAGCTAATCTCTTTAAAATAGTGTTACCTTGCCCATTAGACATCACCACAAGCAGCTCTTGTTATGAATGTCATTTAACAGTCATTGACTTCTTATTGTCAGTAGTTAACCAGACTGTAAAATTACCTTTCTAGGAGGAAGATGATTAAGGTAATCAGTTGTGAACCTCTTTGGTGTTCAATTATTTCCACCCTCTCAAGGTGATTCCTGACTGGGGCCAAATAAAGGCACGACTGGTCTCCTTACCCTTAATGTTGTATTGTTGCCTCTCCAAGATTAGTGTATCCAGCATTAATGATATCAACCATGCCACTTAGAGATCTGATGCCGATCGATTGGTGTTTTGATCTATCAAGGTGTGCATGTATGAATCACATCATACAACTGAAGTGAAGCCATTGCAACTAATCACACACACTTCCCTCTCTGTACCTCATCATGACTCTCACCCTCCCACGCATTTTACAATTTTTGTGATGCCAGCCTGAAGAGACACTTAATTTAAGAGCTAATCAGTGGTTGACACATCACCTCACAACCATCTCGCTGGAAAGTAAAAAGTATATTTTTTGCTAACTAACAGCATGTGAACACTAGCCAATAAAATGTGCTGTTCCTTATCATGTTTCATATTGATTATGTGGCCATTTACTCTGCGTTCCGCTCTTTTTATCTGCCCTATGGCAGGCTCCGTGTGAATGGATGGCCCACTCGATTGCCTACGTGTCTGAGCAGAAAGACAACCACACAGAGGATTAGAGAGAGAGAGGATCGCCCGTCACATCCAGATGCTGCAAATCTGCTCCCTGCCTCACATGTGAATAGGTATGCCATTGTCTGGAGCACTGCTTGTTTTGCATGAACAGAGACACAGTCAAGGAGATAAACAAGCTGGATCTGAGGTTACACCATGTCTAAATCTGCTATGATACAGGATTACAAGGTTTATATCATGCTTAAAGCTTTATCCTCTGATTGTCAGTCAAGATTTTCTCTGTAGCAAACTTAGTAAGCCTTTAATGGTTGTGCATTAATAGAGAATTCCAGAGAGTGTACAGTTTTTTCAGCATGTTCAGCATACTGATTGACCTATCAGATGGAAAAGACACCTTTTGTTGGGAATTTGTTGCAGTACTTCTATTTTATTTAAATTCTATATTAATACATTTGGATATTGAATTTGGAATTCGTTTGCATATGGAATAGTTAAAAAAAATTAAACACTGCATTCTCTATATGAAATAGGCTGAATGAGTGAATGGAAGTCCTCATATCAGTTTAAAAAATGGGCAGGTACCATTGGTGGTTTGCCATGCATATCACATTTCTGTGGGCTTTTGTTCACCTGCAGAGGAAACAGCCAGTCATGCTTGACTTGAAACATCTGAGTCTATTGTGGTGAAGCATTGCTACAGAGAATAGGGCGCTGTTCAGGTTTTTTTTTTTTTCTGTCTAACAATATTTCTGTCAATATGATAAAAGAGAAATATCCATGAGTAAACTTTTCTTTTTTTTTTGAGGCATCAACTTTCTCGCCAATTATTCATGCATGCAACTGTTTGGCTGTGATACTGCCGTAGATGAATGGATGGCAGATAGATATATGAATGTGCAGGGTGTATTTGAACATTAAAAATCTTCTTTAGGAATTACAAGAAAAAAATGTAATGGCTGGTTAAGGAAACAGCTGATGGTGAATAATTTCAAGCAAATTTGCAGAAGTAAAAGCACCGGGGATAGCTCTCGCATCCGCACAGTAATCTCTCAAATACTCAATACTGTTTTCATCAAAATAGTGAGTGAAGATTATTTTGCATAATATACATTTCATCATGGTGTGGAACCTGGAGCTTCTAGCACAGAGACACGTCTCACTGCGTCTTTATCTTTGTTTGTTCATTTATTCCTTTATTGAGAGATGGAGGTGAGGGTGGGTCATTTTTTGTGGTCAAACGCCTAAACAGCCCATGTGGTCCATTAATCCAATTTATAGAGTAACAATGCATTGCAACAAATAATTCATTAAAATATTCACTACATACAGGCCAAAGTAAATTGAACCTGAAATCTATCATCACCACAGAAATTACCATTACAACAGATCTGAAATCTAAACAGGAGGGAAATGAATGAGTTAGTATATGCCTTCTGACTGAAGGAGATGGGTTAACCCTAACCCATATGGGAGATTTCATAGAGATGCATACAATTTCCTTGGAGACAGTCTTGCCTGTAATATTAGAATGATGCTGGTCAGCAAGAGTGAAGATTGGATTAGAACAGACAGTTAATCTTTAATCATTTTAAGTATTGTTCATATAGTTTTCAGTTTCTCTATAAATGAACCAGACACTGGCTATAATACATATCTATTATTACAATAATGTTGTTGTCGCTCTTGCATGGACAACTCTCTTGGAATTGCCTCTAGAATTAAATTTAGTGGGCTTTCTTTTCCTTCTGTGGTACCAGAGTTAACTCAGGTGGAACATTCCAAAGGGTAGCTGGTGAGGCGACGCCGTACATTTTTAGAGGTTAGTCATAACTTCACAATTTCTGTTGAGACGAGATACAAGATGACATGTTTTGTTTATTTTTTTCCCCCCTTTCATTGCTGTGATTTCTAGTGAGCCAAGCCTCATTGCTAATTTAAATACAGCTTATAATGTCACTGTCACAGTGGGAGAGAGCCCTGTGTGCAAATGTGCACTTTTCCTCATTGGAACTATGCCTGAATGCACATGCCAGATTGCCTCTGTGAGAAGGTGTTCAGTATCTTTCAAAATACAGAAGACTGTGGTAAGTGCTTGTCAGATAATGTAAAATACAATTTTGTTCAGTTCAATTCACTTGCCCATACGCAAATCATTTCTTCTGATTTCTGAAAAAAATGTGCATTATTTAATACAGGTCACTTTGCCATGTCAAGATATTTTCTAAATCAGTTATAGGCTTGACAAGGCAGAAGCAATAGGCATCCAACTGGAAAATATACCATTTGTGAGCTCAGGATTTACATTTGCATGTTACTAATACTAGTAGACTATGTATTCACATATCAAAGGACACTACTGTCAAATGATGATTCTCCATGATAAGTGAGATACTGATTATATTATGATCATCTATTGATTCATCCTTCAGTGAGTGTGGGCCTTCTCATCTCTTGATATATCTTGCTTTGGGCTGCAGCCAATATCCAATAACCAAGCCAGTCATCTAGTCTCCTTTACCATCATATTGTGCAGTTGAAGCAACTTAGAAAATGTTATTAGGGTGAAGCATGTTTTGAATTATTCAAATTTACCCCAGATGCAGGGGTTGAATGGAGAAACCAAGCCAAAAGTGGCCTAGAATGGAAACTAAAAATTTGTTCTTCGATCACAAGTCCTTTGGGCCAAAGGAAGCCTTGGATAACAAGTACAGTTAGAGATTAGTGTGGATCAAAGTGGAGATTAAATAGGATGGCAAACACATTGATGCACCTAATTATCAAGTCCGTGAAATTTGATGAATTGCTTTGAATCTCAGAAACGTCGCTACTGAAGGTGTTTGTGGAATTTCTCTCATTGACTCTGCAAGCTATTTCTTGCAAACTAATTCCGTGGTTGAATTATGTGATTACTGAGAGTACAGTGGAAACGGGGGAAAATAAAATGGGGGAATCAAACATCAGAGAGAGAGAAAGACAAGCATACTACAGTGTGCAACCTCAGGTGGCACCAGGCCTGATAGAGCGGAATAGAGGGGAGAGACGAGTGACACATTCACAGACCGGCAGACTTGCCTCTCACACACCTGACTACATTATTGCATTGCTTCTGAGCCCTGCAGGATATCAGCAGTGATGTCCCATACCCTTCGAAACAGCAGCATCAATAATGAATGTCAAATCTCAAAAATAAACAACACGCATGACTAATGTATTCAGAGCCTCCTTTTAAAAGGGGCAAGTGTAGGTGATGCAATTGTGCACAGCGTGTCACAGCACTCCCTTCTCTCCTCTATTGGGTGTATCTCACATTCAATCTCTGTGCAGGTAAATTTAGCTGTATTTCTGGAGAGCATAAGACAGGGAGAGTGTGTGTTGTATACAAATAATGATCAAATTCTAAAAATACCCAATACCCAACTTTTGAGATGCAAAAGTCTTGAGAAGAATTGCAATACAATTTGACAGAAATCCTTCCATCAGAGAGACTAACGTTCTCAAGATCAAACCACAATGATCATATCACATCATCACCAGTGACACCTGATACGCAAAGCCATATGTTCCCTGCAACATGGTATCGCTGTCATCATTATAATGATGCATGCACTACAAGGGGCTTTGCATTTATCTCCTTTAATCCTTCTCTTTGTGAATACATATGCTTCAGGATGTTTCAATAACTTCCTTTTTGTGTTTTATTTTTCTCTTTCTCAGCTAAAAGTGGATCTTGGCAGAGCAAATAGCAACGATGAGTAGCCTAGTCTTGAGTGTGGTGTATTCCTTTTGATCACTGGATGAGACCTACATGGCATACCCAACATGATTATTACATTATCTAATTGCATCCCAACACATGTATTATTCAGGCCCTGACAACATAATACTCCCAGGGAAAGGAAGAGATCTATGTGCCTTAAGCCGTCTCTGAATGCCACTTTGCTGCTTCTTCCTCTCTTCTGTCAAAACACCATCTTTTCTGGGTGGTCTCTGTAACAGGATAATAAAGAGCATGGTGTGATGAAAAATGATCGTTTCCAGCCTACACCATCAGTCTTAATCCACTTGTGTGTCAGTAATTCGCATTGTCAATATCAAGGCAATCCTCTTTTGAGCAGGGTGCTGGAAGCATAGCCAATAATCTATACCAGTGATTCTCAACCTTTTTCATATCAAGGACCCCTAATTCAGTACACATTAGGGCCATGGAGGCCCATTTGATGAGATTTTGTCTCTCGAACCCAAATCTGAGATCCAGAATTCCATGACTATCTCTATTGTAGGTAGAGATAACAGTGAAACTATGATCCAAATAGTCATTCTTCTATATTCTCTAATAAACAAAGTTAACTTCTGGTAAATGAAATAATGCTGAAGTTCAACAATTCATCAATTTGTGGTGACCCCCTAGAACCCTGTCAAGGACCCCTGGTGGTCCCCGGACCCCACGTTGAGAACCACTGATCTATACTGAAGCATTTCCTCACCCAAGGGATGTTTTTTTTTTTTTTTTTGTCCATGCCACTTCAGGAATAACTGGCCCCATGAGTATGCGTCTTGCCCTTTGAAAGGACAAGGTCACATTGTTTATAGTGGCAGCACAAGACCTCTTTAACGTTCTCCAAGGGCAGCATGATCTTTACTAACATGCTTCAATAGTGTGCAGGACTCCTGTTTACAACACAAAGACCTTTATGTATCCATGCGACCACATGAGGAAATGTACAATAATGCATTTCACAATGGGCAAATGAGCGTGTCTACACAGCAAACACGGTGCTGGATTCCAGGGCGGCAGTCTATGAATATTCCGAAGCTTCACTTTGAAGTAGCAGGTGTTTCCATCACCAAAGATTTTGTGGTCCCAAAAGCTACATAAATCAAGATAAAGGGTATGGCCTTCAGTGATGGCTCCCACAGAGCCAATAAGATCTTAAGTAGTAAGGAGTGGTCACCAGAGATTCCCAGCTGGAGGTAAAATGAAAGCTTTAAATCCAAACCATTAGGCAAGGCTGTCGTACACCAACATGGCACATATTACGGAAGAGCACTCAAACTATGAACTCAGCAATACAGGTGGATGGCATGGATTTACCATCGATTGGAAAGGGTGGTATATTAAAAAGTTCCTCTGCTGTCTTGGTGAGCAAAGTGGGCTTGCACACTAATGGATTTAATTTGCTTGCATGGTCAGAGGCTGGGAAAATGGAAGGTGAGAAGAATGGAGTCAAAGAGGGAGTCATTTAATGATGTCTCCTTCGACTGGAAAGCAAGAGGGCGGTGCTCTTTACCGCCATATGCCAGACACACAGACAGGCTGGTCGACAGTTATGAAGACAGATGAATGATGCAACGCCTTCAGCACTGAGGGAAATGAGATCAGATGCTGACAGTTAGATGGACAGATTCCTGGTCTGGCATTCAAATGTTTTCTCACATCTACTATCACATGGCTTAGGAATGCATAATCTTCCCAAATGGGAGATGTCCTCCTCAATCTATCTTCAGATTCATCTTCTTCTATTTTTTATTTTTTTCGGTCCCAATATACAACGTGTACATTTTAGTATATTATGAATGAGTTTAGCATAATGTGTGTGGTACAGCAAGTTCCCTGAGATTTATGCTTCACAAGCACTAATCTTTCTGGAGACCTGAAGTCTCCCCTGTCAGCCCCCCATGCTAAAATTCTGCACTGTGTTTTTCATAATTCATAACACAGAGCCAGCATTTATAAATGGAGTCCAAAGTACTGAAGCCTGACAGCATCAAAGAGGGTTTTACACTCATCAATAGACATTCAACTGTTTTCTGAACTGTCAAGCTGTCACAATATTCTGTTTTCATGAGCCATACATTCAATCAATTTAGTGGCTGTCTGTGGTTACAGGTAAAGCAGACAGGCAGGTCGACAGTTTATGTCGTAGCCTACAGCGTATTGAAATATGAAAATATATATATAACCAAAACATGGTGTATTTTTTATGTCACGGGAGAGCACAGAGCGCTCCTATGCGACAGTCAGCCCGAGGCCACTATCACACTATACAGCACACAGGCGAGGGGAGTCGGTAGGTGGCAGTCGTGTCCCATTTGCAAGAGACACTTGGGAGGAATCGTTCTCTCTCTCTCTCTCTCTCTCTCTCTCTCTCTGTCTCTCTCTCTCTCTCACACACACACACACACACACACACACACACACACACACACACACACACACACACTACGGGCACATGCCCGCGCAAAAACAATATTCTGCATTTGCTACCCCCTGTTAATGCCACTGACCAATGAATGATAAGGACGATGGTAAAGAATCAGATGAATGTCACTCTTTCAGCTGAGACGTGGTGCGTGCTCGAAATGCAGTGGGGAACGAGAATTTTAGGAGCCCCAGAAGTCAAAACACAGCGATATCAAGGCTGAAAGGGAGGTAAAATATATAAATATATATATAATTCCTCCCCACTGCAACAGTCCTGCGGCTGATGGCAGCGCCGATCCACCAGCAGTGACTGGCGGATTACAAACTGTCTTATTTGGAAGGAACAGCTTGTCAGTGGGAGGTAACCTACATGATGGCTCCCTCATGCACTTATCAATTCCGTGTCCGTCCGTGCTGCGCCGTGCGTTTTATTTGGGTGCGTAAATGCCGAGCGCACTGAGGTAAAGCGCACCGATGGATGTAGCCTGTGCGTTACTGGAACCGGGTGATTTGTGATCACTTTTGAACCATCTTAAACACATTGCGGCTGGGAGAAGAAGAAAAGAAGAAAGGGCTCGGACGATCAGCTCGCTGTGGATAATATCCCGTAAAGCAATCTCCTATCCTATGCCATATCAATGGATAGTCGAGGTTTGAATTGCCTATATGCATACATAGATGGAGCGAGAGCGCAGAAGTGATGACTGCCTTTGGTGAACTAACTCCCGTCCAGACACGGTGAGATCAAGCCTTGGCACGACAAAGAAAATGTAAGAATTGGGCTTTTGGTCTACAGCGAAGGCTACTCACACTTTAAGCCACTGTCTGTATTTCTGATGGGGCTTTTAGAGGTTTCTTGAGGATACCTGCTGGATTTTTCCCCTTCGGTGTTGCATCGCTCCCACATTAAACATTTTTTTTTTCTCTCAAAAATCGACGGAGAAATCGGAGAGACGACAGATAGTTTATTCCCGATAACTTTTTCAATTCTCCATTCTATAGGATAACCATCCGAAGATTTAATTCATTCGCTAAACTGCGGGACTTCATTCATCGGCATAACCAGGAGGAAAAAGAGAAATAAGCATCTTGAAATCCGCACTGGGTTGTGAGGTGAAATCTAATCAGATTCAGCGGGGTTGGTGACTATGAAGGAATAGGGACTTGAAGAAAGTTACATTTGAAAACAAGAGCGAGCGGGACGTTAAAATAACCCTATTCTGCCCTCAATGTATGGATGGTGCTCTGCCATACAATCTGATGACGGCTTTTTCGGGATTTATCCACCTGGAAATTGACTACAGGAGGTTTTCCTTGCTCTGCACGTTCTGGAGATGTTCATTTTTTAACATTTCATTCAGATCCAAGAAAAACAGCATTAATCTGCATTTGCCTAACTCATTATTCTAAGAGAATTTGGGACCCAGCAATATAAATATGCATTGCTAAGACCACAGTGGGTATCGCTTTGCATCGGGAGAGTAGTTTCAATAATGGCACTTGTGGGTGCCTCCGTATTATTTGCGTCTTGAAAAATAGGAAACAATGGATACATTGATATCACCAGTGTGAGAGTAATAGCATATCATCCAGACTGATGGATGGATTACATACCGCGTCGTTTTGAGAATGGGAGCACAATGTGTTTGTCAAGAAAGTATCACCACGGATTCTGCAAAATCGCTTGAGAATTGCGGATGTATTTTCGATGCAGTTTTTGGGGAGGGAGCTGAAGAGGGATCATTCTCCGTCTAAACCAGATATCCTGCAGACATCAACGTCTTCGTGAAAAAGTGAGTGTTTGTGGTGTAAAAAAAAAATGTTGGGCTAATTGCCACCATTGTCCCTATAACATAACTATTACTCGTTCAGCCTTGTCTTGCTGTTTGATGTTCAAATGTTATTTTTCCCCCTTTGATGATACAAACTAAATCAGGGCACAGTATTTTCTAGACTTCACCCTCGCCGATATTGTGGCCTCTAACTAAAAGATCTCTAATCATGGGCTGATTTGGAAGATAAGGAAACGATGTGCGCGCCCGTGTGGATCTGCCTGCGTGTCAGTGCGCGTCCTTGAGTTGAGTGCGCGAGCTCCCATCTTAGAAAAAAAATCTGTTAGTTAGTTGTCTACTCTTCAAAATAGAAAACCAGAAGCATTTGTAAAAGCTTAGCATCGTGAATGCTTAGTTTGTAGCGTGGCTTGGCCATTCACACCGAGACATGTTGAACACATGCTGTATGCAGACTAGGCATTTCCTAACGATCCATCCATCCATCCATCCATCATTGATCCATCCATCTTCCATCCATCCATCTTCTATCCATCCATACATCTATACATTTATATAGGCCTCCCTACATACATCCATACGCTCAGTTCATTCAATGTGTGTGTGAGAACCTACCACAGTGTTTATCTGTATGTTTAGTTTGGCATCAACAATTATACTAACATTTCTTTGAGATTTCCCTTTAGATTTGCATCTCTGACTTTTTTCCTAAACAGCCAGGCATTTTTTTCCCCATGGTTTATACACAGAAGACACTTGTTCATTGCCTTTTCATTGTAGCTTCACTGAATTTGCCGGGAGGGAGCTGTCCTTCATAGGTGGTGCTGAAATTAAAATCGGTCGTCTTCGCTCCACTGTTCAGTCTCCCTCTACTCGGCTGGTGAAGACACGGAGGTTGTAGTTCATGGTGCGAATATCTGAGCCACTAGTCTGTTGGATATACTCCTTTCCTAATGCAACGATGCAACAACTGACACCTTTCATACAGGGGCAAGTGCTCTACTCTTATGACTCACAAGAGGTTGCATTCGGTGAGTTGCATTAGTAAATTGGATTGCAGACCATTATTTCGCAAGTAAAAATAAAATACAACTATTTTCTAAAGTCATGCATACATGTGGCCGCATTTAAAAATATTACATTGTCATGCTACAGTACTCATGAATTCTGTCATGTAAACTCATAATCATCTAAAATCATAAGAATCACAGCCTTACAATGTGTTGAGGTAGCAACAGAGTTTAACTTTCATAATAAACAACAGCATTTGTTGTTCTACATCATGTGCAGATTTCATAGGCTAATCATGCATTGATTATCTGCTCACATCTTGCTTCTCTCAGTTATCGGGATCAGAATCAAAAGCACTAGGATTAAGCATGTTAATATTGGATAAGCATTCATCCGATTAGTACAAATACATATGTATGCAATTTCATGTCAGTGGTTTTAAACATGATAGCTTGTGAACTCGATAACAGATGTCTGTCATGTTAGCAATAAACCAGTGTTGGTGGTAAAAGTGCGAATACAATATTGTTAATTGTATCTCTCACTGGTGAAAGTGAGAAATGTGGTGAACATTTTTCCACCCTTTGAAAGAAAGCCCATCCACATGATGGAGTGACATCACCTTGGGGAGACAAATTAAACTGCTCATTTTATGTTTTTGCCCTGTCAGAGGGTTTAGCATGATAAATTCTCCCTACACATCCCAAAGATTACAGTTGTTTGTTGGCAACTGGTGCAGAGTGATTAATGCCAATAAGGAGAGAGTCTATTCCTCCTCCCCATTTAGCACTCCTCAAACTTTTCCTCTGGAGATTTCTCTGGAGATTAACGCTTGCTGTATTTATGTATACGTATGTTTGGGATGTCATAGACTGTACAATGATCAAATCAAGTGGAGGGGAAATTAGTTTAAAGTGGGTTGATTTACTGGGAAAGTCTTGTGCTCTGTGCTTGCTTATTTCACTATGCCAGAGTGACAACAGTGGTATCCCCAGTGTGTCCCAGTTAGTCCTCCTCAACAGTGGGAAATAGCCTTAGAGCAGGTGCAGCAGAGGGACCAACAGGGACTTCCTGCTGCTCACACAAAGCCAAACTTCATTTGATAATGTTGCTACCACAGACGTCTGTTTTATGTCCAATTTCTCCAGCCGTTGTTGTCTGGCTTATCTATTGAAAATCATTCCAAGCAGCCCTGTCAGAAATTAATGAACTTGTCAGCTGGAAAACGGTACCATTGCAATGAGGTGCCAGGGTCTTGCAAAGTGACAGACTGTATACCCATGTTCCCTTCCCACACTCCTTTGTAATTTTGTCTTTCTCAGTCTGTGACTCAGTTCAGATCAGGGCCAGCATTTTGTGCCATATAATAAAATGTTCATTTCTTAAATCGGATTAATCTCTGTAAAGCCCGGCTTAGGACACCATTAGCATTCATTTCTTTGACTGCCTGGGACTTCTATCAATAATGGAACTACCCCTCCATTTTTCATCTTCTCTGGGTATAAAATCTCTCAGGGGATTTTGTTCAACGTGAAAGGGAACAGTCAGAATGATTTGTTATCTACTCTCCTTCCTTTTGCTTTGGAAACTAGCAGTGCGATGCGGGGGGTCTCAAGTTGGTGGACCAGCTTGGAGCTGGTAGACCTCAAGCTGGAGGTGAAAACAGACTTTTTATGAAAATGAGGTAGAAGGGAACATAGGTTATAGATACTGAAATTGTTGAAATAATACCATGCCTTGTTTTTATTTCATGAGGCGTTTTTGATCATATGTTGGCACGGTTCGTGATAATTACTGTAACCTCGTTCATTGACCCACGATGAAAGATTCAATGGATTGCGTCTAACTTCAAACAATAGCCTGCATAGCACAAGTGTACTGGGAATTAGCGTTGGTTTGTGTACACATAAACGTCTATTTTTAGGATATTTCTTGAAGCACTGTGTCAGATCTATCAGGTCTATTTAATCGACGCAGCTTGATGAAAATGATATAGAATTGGTATAAAGAATTACCATAAATACTCTTCTTAGTGTTCTCTATCTTGATTACACTCATTCATGACAATTGACATAATCATTGCATCTGAGTTCTCCACCCCGTCTTTCCTCTGTGGAGACAGAAAGAGAGAAGGCGTATGGGTTTTCAGGTCAGGGCAAAGCCAGCGGTGCTATGAGTATAAGCTCTTGCAAGATGCATCATCGTTGTTGATTGCTGCTTTTATACATGAGGTCGGTCACATGGTGATTTATCATGCCTAGCTGCAGAGGTAAACAAAGGAGAGAGTCACCTTATAGCAATTGACATTTGAAAGATGCTTTCATAAGCCTACAAGAAGTTAGCACTAAAGTGATGGCCACTCGCATGGTGCTGCATAGGCAGCCATTGTGAATGTGGTTAAACGCACCTCCGTTTTTTATAGTACGCTGGTAGATGAAACATACACTCATGCTTTGAATGTAGAGTGGTTTGTTCAGGTTTGTTGCCTGCAAAAATGTAGCGATTTATCACTGTTTTGTCACTCTAGGCTCATTTTCAGAACAATATCCCCATAGCAATCTACAGTCTTTATAAAGAAAAGGGAACTAGAGCTGATATGTGTCATAGGCATCTTGATCTCTGTGCAAAACCATGAGGATAATTAGGCTAGATCTAGCAATGTGCTGCTGTCTATAGCCATATTTTCATGGTTTACTTTGGTTTTGTTTAGTTTGAAAAATATGTTTTATTCTTTTTGATTGAATACTTGGTTGACTATGAGCATTCCTTTGAGTGGTAAAAAAAAAAAAAAAAAAAAACTCTTGAGGACTTCACTGTATGATCCTCCATTAGAAAGAAGAGATGAGGGCATTTGAACAGTATCTGCAACTCCCTCTGTCAAAGTGTCCCGACCGCTGTTCATCAGTTGAGACTTGTATGTATGCTGTTCTGCACTAGCACGCCTGGAAACCAACATGCTTGCAACATAATCTACTGTATCTACAGAAACAAGCAAGCATGTTGGACAGGCGCAACCGTACACAGACAGACAGGAACAGCATCTGCAGAAGCCTCACTCATTAGTCATCCTCTCCAGCACGTCTGTCTGAATGTTCTGTCCAGGGAAAGAACAGCTGAGCAGGGGGAAGGCCGTAGCACATTCCGCGAGTCGATGGATTAATCAATTGGTGTTCCAGCTCAGCCCATCCATCTCAGGGAATAATCTGGGAGACATCATAAAAGCGCCATTCTGTCATTCTGGGGGCCAGGGAGCATTGCTCCTTTTTTCTGGCTCTCCCTCCACTGCCACTCTTATCGCGGGAACAGGAGTGGGTGAAATGGAATATAGATGTATATATGTGTGTGTGTTCAGTGCAGCAACGGCCCACGGCGCTCGCTAGTGTTTTTGCTATTTTGAAACAATGTATGTTGAAATATTTTCGTTGCTATGACTCAGGGCTATGAGGGAATTCTTCCAACTCTCCCTCCACCACTCTCGCCTTCTTTCCTATGCTCCCTGCCTAAAATTCAGCTAAGAGCACTGACCTGAATTCGGGATGCATCATTACTCACCACTTGCCTTACATCACCCACCTTGCCAGTCGTGATGATGGTGTCTTTTCTACTTAGTAATCCCCACCTTCCCCTCCGCTGCCAGTCTCTCTCTTCCTGACCTCATTGGAATGCCACATGCTGCTAAAATGAGAGTGACAGGACCTGAGCTACGACTGATGTGACGGCCCGGTTAATAACAGTTCGCATGTGTACAGTGCAAATGCTCCGGCACTCAAAAACACACACTCTCTCTCTCACGCACGTATGCGCGCGCGCACACACACACACACACACACATACACACACACACGCAGGCACACACAACCATATACATATGCACCACAGAGGAGTCATTCCTCCTGCCTCCGGGGCACCTGGGCAGCATCTGTTTAAAGTGATACTGGCCCAGGCCACCACATTAATTCCTGCTGCTAAATTAAAAGGTTAAAGGGGCTGGGAAAGGGTGGTGTGCTGTCTCTTGCTGTCTCCCTTCATCTTGGCACCTAATGAAGGTGAGAGTCTGTAGTTCCCCCCTCTAAAAAAAGCAACAGACAAAAAGAAAAAAAAGAAGTGGGGTCAAAGTGGGGAGGCAAATTGAAGCCTGGGGAGGAAAGGAGACCCTCCACTAAAGCGCTGGCTTCTCATTCTTTTGTTGTTGACAGTGGAATTCAGAGTGAGCAGAGCATCATTCCAGCGCTCAGTGCAGTAAACACTGAAAGTTAAAAACATTTGAACTGGAGAGATGCCCTTCACACAGGTTTTTAGTAGTCGCATAGCAACAGAGCCATGACTAGCGCATCCCCAGGCAGCTTGTGAGTGCTGCTAGCTAAAATAGAGGTTGTCAACGGACACAAGCCCTTAGTGATAGAACCAGTACAAATCTGCATTTAATATCGGAGGCTATTTTAAAAAGCACCAAAAAAGGGAGGCTGCTGGAAATGATGGTTCTTATCTATGCTCATTAATGCAAATTTTCCTCACGCAGCCTGTACAGAACCTGTCAACCAAGAATAATCACTAACTCAGTAAGAGAAGGGTTGTTGAATGCTGGAGCAAAGCAAGTGTACGCATAGAGATGTACCACTCACCTTTCAACTAGTGTGTAGTGTGTTTGAGATGAAAAGAAAGTGCCTGGAAGCTGCAATGGCTGCATGACCTGTTGGAGCTCATGGGCTTCTCCCTGTGCAGAAACAACTCTTTACAGTATTTTGTCCATTACAAAACAGGCCTATAACAAGCTTTATCTGCAGGGGAAAAATGGTTGTTTAGCTACTACTCCAACAAAACAGAAATAGCATTTCGCCAGAGTCTACTAAAATTTCCTCAGGTGTAATCTCCTAAATAAATTGTCACAACTGGGAAACCTGGAGGTAGGCTGCAGTGAAGGCCAGTTCTCTCTCTCACAACCTTGCAGCTCCTCCAAGGTGCATGAATCTAAAGGACGAAAACAAAATGAAATGAAAAATTCAGGTTTGCTTGGAGAACACTTGACAAAGGTTTAATATTAAAAAACAACATATTTCAATAGCATTGACCAGGATTCGACCCTGAGTTAGAGTAGGCTATTCCAGTCTCATCAGGTTGTGACTTATGGGCTGGAGTTTATTGTTAAACATTTTATTGGCCTTTTATTTTTATTAAAATGCCGCGGCAAGACTTAGACTAGTACAGAGTGATAGGAGCTAGTGTGATAGTGCTGCATGTGTATTGTGTTTTATAGAACCATTATTGACCAAGCAGCTGTTCAGACTCGATAGATACCAAGAGCGTGCAAGTCCTGCATGTGTTATAAAGAGAGAAAATCATTATTTGCCCATGTGTGTCATTAAAGGTTTTAGTGTAAAATCAAAATTTTGTGACACCTGGACCTTGTCATGAACAGAAAAAAGCATTGGGTTTTCTAACACAGTGTGAAACTACGGCACAATCATAGGCAATCTCCATTGCTTTTAACATCCTGTCCATGCGGATGAAAAGGTAAAATTGATGAGAGAGAGAGAGAAGCTACTTTACTGTTTGATGACTCAAATTCGTACGTGTCCATCACCCAATAATTCAGCAGAGCCTATGGAAAATGAGTACAGCTACACTCATAAAATACGCTATTACCACTACGATAATGTGCTTGAATTCCATTTTGATCATTGCAGTATGCGTATGACAGTAATGTGCTCTTGAGTACAATGTTGTCTGGATTCAGGAATATATCAGTAAGGTTTGCAAAAGGTATGCTGTAAACCTCTGCCTATACACCAATCCTGCAAGTTGATTTCTCTGAGGCCTCTAGTTATTCTGTTATTCTCCTGTGTGTGTGTGTGTGTGTGTGTGTGTGTGTGTGTGTCCGTCTGTCTGCCTGTCCTGCTGTCTTACTGTCTATCCGTCCGTCTGTCTGTGTATGTGTGTGTGCATGCGTGCGTGTGTGTGCAGGCGCACGTGTGTGTGTCCTCCTAGACCTGTGCCTTCTGCAGACCCAGGGGTGCAGAATGAGCGTCTGGGATCTGGACATCTGGGTCGAGCTTTGCCGTCTGTCTCCCAGATCTGCTTTTTAACTCATAAACCCAATCAGGCTGGCAATCAGATGGCAGCTCAGCTCAGCTTCACAGGAGGAGTCTGGTCAGCAGTCAAAGCCACACAAGGAAGCACAGCGTGGTCACACTCAGCTAGCAGGCAGACATTCACTGACTGTTGACTTCCAGACGTTGCATCTTTGGCCATTTATGAAAAAAAAAATAAAAGAACTCCATGACCACAGATATTCACACATAAACAGGCACACCGATATGGTAAAAAAAAAAAAATCCAGAGAAAAACACCTACTCTTACTATTTGAAAAAAGGGGAATGTGTCTATGGCCACAGACACTCATACATAAACAGGCACATTCACATAAACACAGAAAAACACTCCTATTATAGGGCATAACCCATATTCTTTGTGTCCTTGGTGCTTACAATTCTGTACCTGTTTTCATCCATGAGTGCATGTGCATGCATGTGTACGTGTGTGTGTGTGTGTGTGTGTGTGACGTGTGTGACGTGTGTGAGTGTCAGTGTGTTCATGTATTTCTCTCGCTACCCACTCACCCTCTTAGTCTCTGACCTTAATGTGTCACTCATCCTTGCACCTGCATGTAGGCAGAGCTGCCCTACTATGATAGTTTTGATCTGACAAGGATAGACTTACACTTGATTTAATCCAAGTTGTCTAAATGGAGTCTGCTGAGGTACCAGTCTGTTTCCCTGCTCAGGTCAAGGCCTTGCGACAGGGGCTGTCAGTCCTCTGCTCTGCTACACGTGTGGGAGAGAAAAGAAAGGCTTTGAGGGGAATGCTAGCTGGAGAAGGCTTGAATGAAACTTGAGAGCTCACGTGTTGCCTGTGTTGCAAATCATGTCCCTAGGGTTTCAAGAAGGCCCTACAGGTTCTTGAAACTTCCTCGGCTCATAAAAAGCCTACATAATCGTACAAATCAATAAAAATGAAATAACACAAATTATGGGAAGTTATGAGATTTTCACCCAACAGCAGCGACAGCAAGCACTGTTGGGTGTTCCCAATCAATGACAAGTGCTAATCTGTGTGTCAGCAGGTATTTTTTTTCTTATGAGCCAGAGCATGAAAACAAAATCAGCTTGATGACTAGTCAAGAGAGACAGTAGAGAGGTAGCCAATGACACCATGGCATGGAAATCAACTGCTCTGCGTGTGTGTGTGTGTGTGTGTGTGTGTGTGTGTTGTGTGTGCATACTGCCCAATGGCCAGCCTCCTGCAGCCTGTGCCAGACTCTTCAGCGTTTGGCTGTGGCCCGTCTGTCACTGAGGAGAGAAAATAGTCACACAACATACAAGGCCTCGCCGCGTTTTCATAAATTAACATAATTTAACCATTCACAGATATATCACAGACATGTTTTCTTGAAAGCGCACACCGTGTGAAATCAAAATCAAGTTAGGCACACAGTATTGGTAAATGTTGCGACTTCATTTAGTTAATAGCTATCTATAGAGGAGTCCTTGATATTTCTTGTAGGTGTCTGAGTGGTTTGATCCTTCCCTGCTCTGGAGCCTGTTGTTGTGATATTGTGATTATAGTAACAGGGGAACAGCACCAGCTCTATGTTGACTGCTAATTAGGCTCCTGTGTCACGACTATGTCATATAAATGACCCAGATGCAGCTCATTGTCATATTCATGAGGTTTGACGTTTGAGGTTTTTTCTGTTCCTGCGGTCTCTAAGTCAATAGCTGAGAAAGCCTTTATGTTTAAAGCTCCCTCTGATTGGAATAATCTACCTGTAAATATTCGGTCCATATCATCTTTCCACCTGTTCAAAAATACCCTGTCTTCTTATTATAGGATCAGTTGTACATGTCCATAATAACACCTCTATAATTATAACTTTATTACTTAATGCTCTCACTGACATTAATAATACTTTAATACTTTTCTATAATCTAATGAATGATCTCCTGATTTTGTATGTCTTATTATTTGATATTTATTGTTTTGTTTTTTTTCTTTTGGTATCGTTTAATTATCTTGTTGTTATTTTTTGTTTTTGTTAAATGTTTTGTCTAATTGTGTTTATATTGTATTTTTGTCGTTGAGGACCCCCTTGAAAACGAGATGGTACATCTCAAGGGGTTATTCCTAATGAAGAATTTCCACTATACTTAAATTTATCGTTTTGTGTTCCTGAAAAGCAGCCTTGTTTCTCCCTTTTCCAATTTCATTGATATGAAGAAAGTGTGTGTTGATTTAAATCTCTGTAGGCAAGTGTTGTAGACAATCATGCTTCTTGGTGTCACATTATATGAAAAAAAGGTACGTAAAAGAGAAAAAAAATAGACTTGAGACCAGGTGATTCATCTTAATCTGTCCGTTTCAAAAGGAAAACCAAAATGAGCTGCTTTGTTAGGCAGCATCGAGCGGGATGACAAAACCCTTCGGGAGAAGTGTGTTTGCAGGGCGGTGCGGACAGGTTAAAAGGGTCTTCTGAGCCTGATGAAACAGGTGGGACCCCCACAGTCATTGGCGTGCAATCCTTCCTCTTCCTCCCCCCACCGGTTTGCTCTGCATTTGCATAACACTAATCGCAGCATGAAAGTGAGCCAGATTCTTTCTGTATTCATTAGCTTCATCTGTAGGTGTTCCTTTATTCTGTAAAGGCCCTATCATGTCCGGGCCATCGTATCGCACGCTTCCCCGCTCTGAGGCACAATTCCGCTTTGCTACTTCTTTTTTTCTGACGCTTGAATTGGAATGTGGAGTTTTATAGTCAAAAGAGGTCATATGAATGTGACGTGTCCCTTAGGGCTAAGACGGCTAAACCAGTTCAGCAAGGAAGCTTTATAGTCTCAGCAGCACAGAAACCAGCACAAGTTCCTCCTGCTGCGGTCCTTACCAGCAGGATCACAGCGGACAGGCGTTGTTGAATGATGGCCCTGAAAATCTATTCAAGGACAAAGAAGTGTCACACCCTGGATGTCAGAGGCCCGGTGCGTAAATTGTAGTTGTACTGCGCTTTCCGTCGATTCGGTTCCAGCATTATCGGCGTGTGGATTAGGTGCAATGAACCGTAAGCTTCTCAGTCCCGAACCTACAGCACCCTACACTCTCTAAACAGAATTTTCCTTTTCTGTTTGATTTCACCGTTCAGCCATGAAAGATGAACCTTAATGGCAAATTCTGTTTCCTTGTACAGAGCGAAATGATGCATCCAAAAAAAAGGGGGGGGGTTGTTACACAGGCTTTTGCCTTCCAAAGACAAATTAGGCTTTAATGAAGAATGAGAGTGACTCTGTGGAGTCTTTGCGTAACGTCAGATCCAGCATAGTAAGTTGTGTGCATTGATGAGGCATTCATTATAGCCAGTTAGGAATGGCAGCTATCAATCCGTAAATGAGCTGTATAAGTCATATAAATTATACTGGAAGGGTAGAAAGCACACCCATAAGTGTCAAAAATGCAAATAGACTTCAATGGATGGTTGGGCGGACGGTGAAAGCTTAGAGGAGGGATTTCCCCCCCCCCCCAAAGCTAGGTTCCCCCATCCTCTCAGTTAAAGTGACAATGGAGGATTTCATCATTGTGAGAGGAAAGAGATTCACTGACGTCGGGGAGATCTAGTGTTCTCTGTGGTGAAATAGGAGAACAAATCTTCAAAACACTGTTCTGCCATTTTTGTGCTCATTTGTTTTAACATCAAAGGCTTGGCCACATTGCGATTAGAGCCTCTGTGAAGGGGACTTTTATCCAAATTAATTGATGGAGCAATGCTGGAACATGCTAACAAGAACTGTATTGTTTTGCATGCTACAATGAGAATGCTAAGCTTAAATTTTGGAAGTGGAATGAATCTTTTTTCATACACAACAATGTTATCCTTTGATTTTTCAGCTGTCAGGCAATTGGAAAAACAATCAAAAAAATCTTCTTAAGACGTATTAGCAGATTTGTTTGAATTATAAAATATCACTATAGGGGATGTGAGGAGGAGTTTTGAAGTAAAAAACCTTGCAATGGATTTTTTGCAACCTTTGCCCCATGATTTGCGTGTATAAAATTGCATATATAAAAATAGATATGAATGAAATATCACCTACTGCCAGGCCCGCATGCAGAACAAAACCACTGCAGTGGCTTCTGAAATTAGAGTGGAGGCATGCATTTTTCCATCAGTAGAAACATGCTGGTGTGCCTCTGTAGTCAACATCTATGTGCATTATCTATGTTGTGGCTATTACCAATCCAGCCTGAGGGAGTGGTGGATCTAAATTTGGCATAACTGCACCATAACTGGCCTTCAAACTACCTTGCTCTGCACAAAACATTTTATCTCATGGCAAGTATTTATTTATTCATTTATTATTATTATTATTTTTAACAATTAACAATTTAATTAGAAAAATAACAGGTGTTTGATAAAGTACAGTCAAAAATGTATTATATTTTGTCTGCAGTTATCTGCACTTTGACAGTTGGTTTGGTAAAATAGCTGTAATGCCTATAACTCATACACAAGTAAAATAACAGTGAATATTAAACTATTTATAGCTCAAGCATACAAGACTGTATACACTGGCTCCAGGCTTACTTGTAAGCTACCTAACAGCCAATCGTTGTGCATGACGTCATTCAAGCCAAATTGATCGTTGAAGGAGATTAGTCTATAGACTTGCTTTAGTGGTAAATACTAATCCAGGCACTGTGAAATTAATCAAACAAGTTGAAATCAAACAACTTGGACCGTGCTCAAGCAATTATGAGCAGGGATGGGGAAAAACAGGGATTTAAAAATGAGGGTGCATTAATTTTATCTGAGGGTGCAATGCACCCTAATGCATTGTGGAACTGGGTCCGCCTACTGTAACTTGGCACCCATAAACACACAAGCAGAACTTGTTATAGGCAGATCATTTCCATTTTTTATTTTCAACAGGGAATTTTAATCTTTAAATATATTACCGTTTTTAATAATACTTACCTTGAAAAGGAGTAACAGACCAAATAGACTACAGTGTGCTCTCGGGACCTTACACATTCCCAGTTTTCCTGTGCTGTGGCTTCTGGAGTCTCAGCAATGTCCACTTGCCAGCTTCCTATTAACTATGCTGACATGCGTGACATTGCAGTCCCACTTTCTCTCACTCTGTCTTTGGCTGTCATTCAGCTTTACGGGATGGGGAACCCTCTCCCACCCGCTCTCTCTCTTTACCTAATCAAGGAAGTCTATGGCTTAATGATGTTCCTGCTTCTGGACATTGCGGTAACTTGCCTGGTGGATAACAGCAGTTAGCAGCTGTTTCTAGAATCCTTGTAGAAATGTACATAAGCCACCACATTTCAAACATTCCCCATTTGAGTGTATGAAGTCTTCCAATGACCTCAAGGGGCAGGTAGAGAGAAATACAGACAGACAAAGAGAACGCTAGAGGGAATGTGTTAAGATGGAGGCTTACATTTTGACATAACATGATGGAGCCCTCCCCTTTTTTTGTACAGCTGAGGTCCAATGTAATTTGCCATGTTTTAAGATGAATACCCTGGGCTTCAAAGACCATAAGAAATGTGCTAGATCACATATTATGCTTTTAAATACTTTGTTTTGAAGGAGAAAGAGATCATATCCTGGATAGCATGCTCATGTAACATTAATACATATGCATATGCATTAGGTAATACTGATATGAATGCATCAACTGAGTTATTCCAATTTTTAAAGGTAAGAGAGGATGAGTAACAGAAAAGTAATATAACAAGTAGTGGAACAAATTATTTCTCTCTCCCATAGAGTAACAACTGAAGCTAAATTATTATTTTTGAAATGAGCAACGGGTAATGAATTATATATTACTTTTTTGAGTAATGAGCCCAACGCTACATATGCAGATATGTGTTTGGCATATAAACTATATAACCCAATGCAACGGTTTGCACTACATATTCTGGGAGCGGCAATACCCAGAGGTTAGAGAGGCGGACTTATGACTAGAAGGCCATTAAAGAATAGAATCACAGGACTGAATGGGAAAATGTGGGACGGTAAAGTGAATGAGTAACAATCTTGTGTCCTTAGCAAGGCACTGAACCCCCAACTGCTCCAGTGGCCAACAGTAGACAACAGTTGTACTGGGAAGCTCCCAGGTGGGAATGTGTGGAACTGTATGAAGGCATCACTTCACTTTTTGTTTCCTAGTGTGTGCATTTTTCTCTCTCACTCTTTTTCCACACATGAACACATACAAACACACACACACACACACACACAGAGCAGCTCAGTTACTAACTTCAATACAGACCCAAAGGACCCTATTTTCATGCCGGTGCAGATCAAGCGCAGTGCCTTTGCACCAGCGAAGTGGAAATTTCATTGAGCACGAGCAGATTTTTTCCCACCTGTGCCCGTTCGGTAACTTCTTGGCTCGCCATGACATCGCTCGTCATCGCCAATGCAAATTGGGTGGTGCAGTGCAATTTTGGTATCCAAAAATACGCTTGCGCCTCCGCCTACACAGACCACCTCTTAGCGCAGATGCAGCCATTCTGTGCTATTTTTGTGTCTTCGGTTGGCGAAGGCACATGCACATAGACCTGATGTTATGTTTGTCTGTTTCACTTTGATCTAAATTCTTCAACCAGTAGACACGTTTACATGCACATCAAAATGCATGTAAACGTGAGTAAGGAGAGTCCATACTGGCTAGATTGAGGGGTTCTTACCTATATCTGGCATTAATAATTGCTTGTAGAATATATGAGGTTGATGAAATCCCTTTAGCCAACTGAAGGCAGCAGGACAGGTATGTGTGTTGTGTGGGTACCTTGATTAAATCTTGTGCAACCAGCACCAGGATGGTGACATCCTGGGGACGCACTGGTGGAGTAGATCCCACAGCTCCATGAAAGATCTTCATCTTTTTGGCAAGAAAAAACTAACTAACTAATAATTCTCATGTAAATGGTCAGTTTATGCAATCATGTTAACAGCTTACTGTAATCGGACTATTGCCTTACTTGGCAATAGTGGCATTATTGTGCACATGTTTACATGGCCAATGACTAACTAAGCGCAACCTTATTAATCATTTAAGTAAAACAAATTACTGACAACCGACAAAATAATGGAAATGCGGTGACAAGGATTTCAATATCTCCAGAAATGTGAATTCAAAATAAAAAGGGACATCATCTGCCCTTGGTGGCATATCCAGGGTGCGGTATATTCATATTTTGGGTGCTGTATATTCGCGCCTTGTGACTCTGCACCTCCAGAACCAGGACATCAGTTTCCTCTTAGGAGAAGCTGGTCTGGACTCTCCTCACCCATTACAAAACAATCAGTGCACCATGGTGGGGAGCGCACTGCTTTTAAAGGGAATGAGAGCAGCTGATTTGATTGGCCATGATTGACGCCAGCCCCTACCACACCTACTAATCATTTATTCCTCCCAGTCCAATCCCTTTAACAACTTCGCCACTCGTGCACCAGTGCCTCTGGTCACGAAATTACCAAAAATGCCTAAGTGAACTTGCGCCGCTGCCTGCGTCTGCGTCTTGATTTACCAAAAGAGGGCTCTAAGTCTCTTCCTCTGCAATCCCTCTCCCGCTTCATATTTTTTCTCATTCACTAATCTCAATGAGCTCTATGCTAAGTAATTGGTTTAGAGAACTGTTTATCCACAACCCCCACATCTCCCAGCTCATGTGACACTGAATCCGCTAACCTGTATGCCTTCAATCACACAGCCATTCCAGGGGAGCAACAATACCTCGGCTGATTTCAGCTCTACTGTCCCCCAGGTAATGGGAAAGCTAAAGACGGCTGGCTGCTGGGCCATCGCACAAACAAGGCAGGCTTGGGGGAGAAAAGCTCCTCCGGAAAGCAAGCACATCAGCGCTATTGTTAGCACATAGCGGGAGATTAGCGTTGATGGCTGTATGCGAGCTAGCAGGCTTGGCTGGTGTTCTGTGTCGGATGCTAACCCAGCCCACCCCTGCTGCCACCGCCACCATGTCACAATTAGCCAGAATAGCTGCAGACATGATTGCACGCCCTAGTGGCAATGCAGTCAATCCATCTCTGTTCACCCTGATATCACCAGTCTGGGGATCATTATCAGTGTGATGAATACTGCACCCCTTTTCACCTAGTAGATTGCACACCTTGCTGGATTCAGGAAATATACTATCCATTGTTCACTGCTCTGATTTCTGAGGCTAACAAGCTCACAACAGACACAATTACCTTGGACTCAATCATCGGGGCAGTACCAAATCAGGTCAGAGGTCTTGAAATAGGAACAGCATAATAGAGCATGCACTGAGCTCTGTAATGTATTTCCCAAGCACGAGGAAGCAACAATACAGAAACTTGTGTAAAAACCTGACAAAAGATGTTGAAAAGCTACAACCAGCTGCTTTCCCTAAAAGTCAGTCTCATTGTATGAATAGCATGCCCATATATATGCAAAATGCAACAGTAAATGAGGTGCATTCTGCCTCTTTCTCAGTGTATACCTGTTTTACAACACACATACTGTACACACATGCACACACAAACACACACACACACATACTCAGACAGATTTTCAGTGTCTCTGACTGATTAGAGCGCATGATTAATTAGCAGACAGATTGCTAAACGGTGGTGAACACGGTTTGATGTGTAGAGGTAAAGAGTAGAGTCTCTATGGAATACGATAATGTCCTCTATGCCCTCTCTCTCTCTCTCTCACTCATCCTCTTTCTCCATCTATTTCTTTCTCTTTTTCTATATTAAGCTCTTCTGGGTTAATCATTCCTAGAGGACGACAGCACCACAGTGCTGCAAAAGTGACACACAGCTGTGTGCTGTCTGTTTTTCCGCACAGCCACTTTCAGTGATTACAGACCCTTTAAAGGATAACCACAGATCCCACCGCCACACTGTCTTCACTACCATTACACTTCAAAGAGGTGAAGAGTTCTAACAGTGTATCTCGGCTTCTCTCTCATTTTCATAGGTTCCTTTCCACTTGACCTTATTCTTCATTTATCGTTCTATTTGCCTGTCCTTTCATTGTTGGGCCACAAGAGGGTTTCATAATCTTGATCATATTATACGGCATTCCTTCACCTCTCTTTACATCCCCGCACCCTATTTTGCTCTGCTGTGTTGGGGGCCCGGTGGGAGGCGAGTGCTGTAATTCATTTGTTTGCATATGGGGGATATGTCCAGCACTGATGGATGGCTTTGGCTCTCACAGCCCCTCAGTTGCTTCAGGTTTACAATAGAATTTGCTTTGGGTCTCTCAGAGGATCGTATCCTCAAATAGAGAGAGATAAATAAAACAACCCCCCCTACACACACACACACACACACAACTCCCCTACCGCCACACACAGACACACACAGACACACACACACATAAGAGAATTGCAGACACATGCCTACACACAAATGCACACGCATAATCACACATGCACACACGCACCATTGACACATGCCTACACACCCCAAAAAACACAAAATTAAAAGGCTGCCTTTTCCCCAAAAAAGAACCATTTGGAGTAGTGGTGTACATTGCAATAACCATTAACGTCTTTTAATCTCCTCATATGACTTGAAATTAGTGGTAGCCAATAATAGCCTGGTCTGCTCCCTGTTCAAATTAGTCTGTGTGGTGACTCGCTTAATCAATGTGGTTGCAAGCTGTGATGTGATGTGACTGCTAACATGGAGACATGGAGTCTGTCTGACTCTCTCTCTCTCTCTCTCTCTCTCTCTCTCTCACACACACACACACACACACAAATATTCCCGGGGTCTCCAGCTGAAGTCAAATGTGTGCCAGCTGAGCATGTCCCTCAGTCAAGCTTTTGTTCATCTACAGCTGAAGCTCTATAATTTGTCCACCATTTTACTGAGATAAGAAAGGGTTGAAAATCACAAAATGCTCAGTAGTTATGTATAAAAACACATACTTTGAGGTTGCAACCATCCCCAATTTTCTCATTGCTAAAGCCAAGAGAGTAAAAAAAGGGAATAATTCTCTCTTTTTTTTTTAACACAGAAGCTAGTCCCATCTGCCCATGGATCTAAAGGCAGACTGAATCCTGTCATGCTTTTCTGTTGGTTTCTGAACCTGTCACATAGCTGTACGTGTGTGTGTGTGTGTGTGTGTGTGTGTGTGCATATGTCTGTCGTTCAGGCCTTTACACATGCATGCAGTATGTGCAAAGAATTCATGTTAAAGTCAAATACCTCTTTCTGACAATGCATGAATACAGATTTTAGTTATGAAGTGACTGCTGTGTACCGCTTGCAGGCACAGAGTTCTCCGGCATCATCTGTAATGGGATATGTGTTCGAACTACGAATTTGAACTGAAACAACCTCTTTTTCATGAGCAAATCTGAAACAAAGCTGTGTACTCGCTTGTTTTGATCTGTGCTTTTGATGCCAAATTAAATGCACAAGCCCTCGAGACGGCACTGCATCAGTAAAACCGCAGAGGCCAAGACGCCATTGACTCTACAGGGTGAACGGCAGGCATGTGGCAAGGGAAATGTACTTCCTCGGTTCATTTGATCTCTCCTGTCTCTCTCTATTTTCTCTCTCTCTCTCTCTGCCTGCCTGTCTCTCTATGGCTCTCTTCCTTACTCATTCTCAAAATAGTTACAAACCTGAGTATTTTTGTTTCCATTTCTTAGTCAGGAGCACCAGTAGTACTGTGGGAAAGTGTTAGCGCTCTTGCTCTATTATTAAATCCTGCTTATGTAAACCACCAAGTGACGACACCGATGAATAATGATTCACTATATTTCAATTGTATAACAGGTCTATTTCGACAAGGAAATCAGAGGTGGGGTGTGTGTGAGTGTGTGTGTGTGTGTGTGTGTGTGTGTGTGTGTGTGTAAAGGAACGTTCAGGGGTGTGTGGTTGATTCATTTCCTGTGAATCAGAGTTTGTTTAGTGAATGTGAAGTTTGCTTGCAACACGTTTTATAATTAAATGTAAGTGCATTTTACAATTTGTGAGTTTGGAATTATTTCATTTTTTAGTTTTCATGAGTTTTCCACATCTATTAATCTTTGAATTAATTTTTGTTACTTCGCTTGAGTGGTGTTATTTATTCAAAAAAGAGCATTTTTAGGTTAAATATTTAAAAACAGAATGTTCTATCTCAGAAATTGCTTTTCAGCTTGGTACTGTAAGGTTCTATTTCCCATCCAATAATCTTCAGTGTCTCAGTAAAGACCAATCAAGCCTGAAAGTCAGAAATCAGGAACATTTTAAAAGTTATTGACAATCACCTTTTCATGATAATCATAAAGTGAGGATTTTAGGCTTTAAGAATAATTTAATCTATTAATGTTAATAGTGACTGTTTTTACATGCATGTACCACAATTAAAGATATTTTAAAATCAGTTTTACATCTCATCCGCTCATTCACTCCCAGTCAATTCCAAATGGCACGGAGAACAACTCCATTGACTTCTAATTCAGTCGGTAGAGGTAATCCATCACTGTGAATGAGAAGCCAACAATCGTGTTTTGCAAAGTTGCATCAGAATGCTAATACGGGTGTCCAATCGATCTTCATGGAATTCTGGAAGATACAAACAACAGTGGGTTGGGGTATTACAAAACTATGTGCATAAAATTAGATTATTTTATTAGTAACATACAATGACATGCTTTTCAGTATATCACTGAACTGATAAAGATGTTGTAAATTGTGTTATGATGAAATTAATTTTTAAAGTAAAATCCATTCATGAAGTGAAATCTTGTTTGAAAACTGACATTATTGTGATTAAGGGTGTAAATATAATCCAACTCTAATATACTATACCAAAATTGATTTCATTTCATGCAACCTAGTTTTAATGTGCTTCAAACAGACTTGATAAATACATTTTGCCATTAAATCATATTCATCCAGTTTCCAATTGTAAACAGTCAGATAGAACCTTATAGAACCAAACCCAGACTGACTTTACAGAATGTTAAGGTTCCATCTCTGTTTGGGCCCTCTTAAAAATAAAATGTCTGATTGTCCTAGGATTTTGAATATTTTGCATTCAAAGTGCCATGGGGCTACAGGCCTTGTTAAGCTATAAAAACAGAATTCACTACATAACAGTTTTGCCAGTTGGGATGTCTTTGATGCTCAATATCTCAGACATGCACTCTACCCAGATAGAACCTTGTAATTCCAAGCTCATGAATTGTGGTGTGTTGGTGTGTGCACACACTCCAGACAAGACTGCAGGCTTTGCTGGAGATTTTAGAGTGTACAGTTTGGTACATTTTGATGTAGTCTTACCGTTTGTATCATTTAGCACATGGCTAATTGTCCATTTCTGTTTCTTTGTACATGCAGGAATGAATAAACTACTCTAAAGTAGAATCAAGTGGGATTTGAATTCTTTATGACACAAAGCAATGCAGAGATGAAGCAGACAGCTGTTACACTGGTGTTGTGAAGCATCTGGTATTCAGCCTAGCGGGGTTTTTCTCAGTGAGTTTCCCCTTTTTAGGGCATGATACAACTATGACAGGTGAGAATGAATTATCCATTTTTTCATTGGCATTTAAATGTTGACAATAACAATTAAATCAAAGATAATTGCAATTCAATACCCAACCCTTCACCATCCCAAGCAAATACAACTGTATTATATAAAGAGACCAATAACAGTTGTATGCAAAGTAATGAGATATATAAGTGTGTGCGTAGTAGAGTCACTGATTCTATGTGTTCTGGCAGTGGAGAGTTTGGCTTTTAAATACACCTGCACGCCTGCACGCGCATACACACACACACACACACACACACACAACTCTGTAAAACAAGCCTAGAGGTTGCTGCCCCACCCACAAAAAATATAATATTTAATATATTTTGTGGAAACAAATTTTGTATTAATTTTTAGAAATACAGAAAATATGTTTTTCAATAAGTGTTCTGTTTTTTGATGAAATTGTCCACAATTTGACACATTTGCAAGGTGTGTAGGCTGTCTTGTAGTAGCTAACTCCAACTCCAACTCCAATTAGTGTTTATCTCTGATTGTCTGTCTGTTGTCTCTCACCCTGTTTGGCTGCTTTGCCATGTGCTGACTACCTCAGCTGGTGGGGGCATGAGCTGTCAAAGATGTGCTCTTGAGTGGATTTGTGAGTTGTAAAGCATTGATTTGTGTCTGTGGTTGTAGTGAGTATGCTACCTGTCAATTCTCACGTTTTACCCCTGAGACTCATGTTTGTTTGTTTTTTGTTTGTTTGCCTTTGCTGCCGTCTCTCGCCCATGAAATGAAAATCTCAGGGTTTGCCACACTATCAATAAAAAAAAAACCCAACTAAATTTCATACTAAGTGTGATTACCTGTGTGATTACACAGGTATTTCATCACCCATCTCATTGTTCATTACTGTTAGGTTGATAGGTATGGGTATGGGAGACAAATATACTTTGTACTACACAACATACCTATTTGTTGATGTTACCTGTTAAGCTAAGTTTATCCTCTTTTGTCTCACTATCAGTTAAGTTTACTAATATTGCTGTAACTTAGCAAACTGTTGACTGGGGCAAACAGATTTTTAGCTTGCATGTTATTGGCCACAGAAGGTGAAAATGTCACTGTCTGTGGAAATGTTTTGGTTAGTGATGCTTTTTACGCTCTACAAGGTAAGATATACCTTACAGTAAGTCTCTATGGTGCAACTAAACAAAGACACAGTGAGTCAAACTAGTTTCAGCGGTTAGTGAAGACTTTACACCTTTAACTTACAATTGAAAGCAACAGGTGCAACAGGCTGCAGGAGTCTGTGTGGAAGCCTGCCTGTCTTGAAGACCCTCACTACAAGCTCTGGCTTTGTAAAACAAGATAAAGACAATTCATAACCGAAGTTTGCTGTATAATCTTAATTAGACAATGAATCTCCTCAATATCCCCATGTGGAAGCAGGATGTAAACAAGGGTATTTTATCCAGCTTATCTGTTATCTGTTGGCACACAACATATTCTAATGCTAAATCCCAAAACATTAGACTGATAGACTGTTTTAGCCTCTCATTTCACTCCCTTAATTCACTCCCTTACTTCTTTCACTCTCTTATTTTGCATGATAGCCTTGACATTCTGAAGCACTCCATAATAAGAGTAATGACATTGCAGACTTGTGGACGCGTGCTCCGGTGTCTTACTTCAGGTAGTAGTATATGGAGTGGCCAGGTAAAATAGCTTTGCCAAATGACATTCATCATAGGGTTCAATCCATGTTAATGTATGTTTCATCTTGTGATATCAGATTAGCTGTATAGTATTGCACAACAAAATAAAAATGCAAGGAAATACTAGATTTACATGATAATTCTTTGGGCAGATTAGAACAATATATTCTGTGGAAAGAAGAGTAAAATTAACCTTAGTTTTTTTTTTTTTAAATTTATTGTGAATTATTCGCAGGACGCCCTTGTCAGTCATTGGATGCCCTCGGCCTTTTTTTTCTTGCGGTTTGTTCAGTACTCTTCTGACAATTTACTGTAGACTGAAAAATGAGTGGATTTTAAAGAAAGCTTGCTATTGGCATTCCATCCAGACCTTCCACATTTTTTTCAGTACAGGTAAAATTGACATTGACATTGTACACTTAAAATTGGAAAATAAAACGTTCCCCCCTTCTCTCTCTCTCTCTCTCTCTCTCTCTCACTCTCTCTCTCTTTCCCTCTCTCTCTCTGTCTCGCTCAAACGCACACGCACACACACACGCTACCCCATCTATCCACATGGGGAGAAGCACAGTCTTAGTTATCATGTTTAATTTGTTTCCCACTGTGTCTCTAGTGTTCTCAGCTGAATTATCAAAGCGGTTTGATCCGCTCTGTTACATAGAGTACGTATGCTAACCAAGTCACACAAAAAACAACAAAAAAAAAACATAAGAAGAGAAAGGGAAAAGCAACAATAAAAGGATTTCGAACAACTGTGACCAGCTATTTATTTCCTCATCCATTCTTATATTATTCAATTTCCTTCAAACGCATTAGAATATCACTCTGTTAATGGTATAACCTCTCTCATACACTCTTTTCATGATGTGAATAATTAGAGGCTTTTTCCGGGGATGTGGAGTGTTACAAATGCATTAAGTCTTCTCCGACTGTTCATGTGTATGGGGGAGGGGGGGATTTGTTGTACATTGTGAAGGGGAGCGGGGGATGTAGGAAAGTGTGATATCTGAACAGGTAAGAGTGAATATAAACAGACTGGATTTTGAAGCGGCGCCTTTGAGCGTGTGTGGCCCTCTAGATGAAAACGGTGGCCCCGCACACGTGCAGCGGGAGAGCACACAGCGAACTGGAATGTGGTGGGCAGTGACCCGTGTTGGGGCTCTGCTTTGATAATTAAAGTTCATTGCTTTTCCATTGCACTTTTTTATTTATAGTGTAATTTAATTTGGCATGGGAGGGACAAAAAATAAAGTGCACTTTAGAGTCTAATTGATGCCGGTTTCTCCCGAGTCCTGCATCCTCAGCATTCTTCCCCTCCAACCAATGAAGTTAACTAGATGGGGGAGGGAGTGTGGAGAAAGATAGAGGGGAGGGAGAAAGGCGAAGGGAGGGGACAGGCAAGGGAAGAAAAAGAAAATAAGGAGGTTATTGTGCAGGGGGCGCAAATTTGATTTCTTCTACACCCATTGTTAGCCCGTGGCTTTGAGAGGCAGTGAAAGCGGAGCCCATTTTCTAGTTACTGTTGTGAGGGAGATTAGCAGAGGCTGGGCTTGTTTCTATTTGAGGAATAATGAAGAGTGTGTCTCTATACAAACCCTACTCTACTCTTGCAGCAAGTCCTCTATTAGTCTGTCTCTCTCTCACACACACACACTTTCTCTCTCTTTCTCTCTCTTTCCCTCTATATAGAAATGTGAAAGCATGTGATGGTTCATCATTCCTCATCCTGTTTTTATTCAACTTGCAAAATAGGACAGCAAAGACGGGTTGTGTTGTGGCACTGGTAGTCACAACGTGGAAGAAAGCGATGTGGAAGTGGTAGAGTAAACTCCTGGGGTAGCGCGCTCTCGCCAGGTGAGGATTCTTACAGAGGTGCTTTGCTGCTGAGGAGCACTTTACTGTAGCAACAATGTCATCTTAATTATGTGCCTGGTGAAAAAACTCCGCTGACACGAGGCCTGGATCCTTCCCTAGATGGGACGAAGCAGAGAGGGGAAAGGGATAGCCTCGCATCGGTCTGGAAGCGCGAGCTCTCTCGTATGCTTTCTGTGGCACTCTTATTTTTAGTATCTTGACTTTTTTGCGGCTGCGGGGAACCTCCCAGCTGACCTGAATGTAAGGATGCATTTGACACCTTTGTTCATTAAGAGAAATAGGGAGCAGGAAAGCAGGCTTTCATGGGCTCCCGCGACGGCGCGAGAACGCCCGGAACAGGCCACAGAGACACAGCTTTACTAAGCTTATGTAGCCTCACTTCTCTGCCTCCCAATAATTCACTTTGGTCCTGGTGGAGTAAAGGTGTCAGCCCAGCCATCCACACCGCCGGCTCATCCGAACAGAGGAATGGAATGATGAAAGGAAAGGATGGGGGGAGGACAAGTGGCTCTTTTAATGACTCTGGAGTGTGATGGGAATGCTGTTAATGAGGAGGGCTGGGATAAGAGGCTATGCTTCCCACGTAGAGACAGGCAAGTCCGGGAGGAGCCTGGAGAACAACTCAGCCCAGCAGTTGCAGCTGAGCAGCGGCGTGCAGAGCTCTGCAGACCACAGCGGTGTGGGATGAATAGAGTCTGACTGCGAGGCAGGCGAAGATGGCATCGAGAATGAGCAGCTCTTCTTTTTCTTCTCCTCTGCTCCCCTTCTCCCGGAGAGGCAGTGTCAGCTCTCTGGTGAAGATCAGAAAGGTGGGAGATGGAAAGTGAGCGGGAGTGGGAGAAAGAGGGAGAAGAGAGAGAGACAGTGGCCCCAGGAGGGTATATCTCCAGTCAGTAATTCCACTGGGGCTCTCCCCACTGCTCTTCAGTTTCCATCTCCAGATGAAAAATAAATAACCTCTTCAGACGGCCTCCCTCTCCACTGAGAGAGATAGAGAGCTTTCCCAGGAGCAGTGTTCACTTTCCACGTAGTTATCTCTCTGTCTTCCCTCTTTAACTCAATCTTTTCGTGCACACACTCACATGTACCCTCAGTCCATATGTAGTTTTACTAACAGATGCTTTTGCTTTTGATACATGCTTTGTTAAACATGAACCATAAGGAAATATGTGAATGTATTACACCCATACTGTAAACACGGACATACGCACACGTGCATACTCAACCACACACACACACACACACATTTTCTCTCTCCATTTATATCTCTTGCTCTCTCACACAGACACAAAAATCCACAAGACAACACAGCATGAATACTTACAGTGTAACAAGCACAGCCCGGATATTAATTTCTATATTGCTGCTACTATAGTCTGACATTGTTAATTTGCCCCTTTGCTACCCACTATTGCATCTTGGAAAAATGTATTCTGGTAAAAAAAAATGTGCATTATTTATCGTTTCAAATATTCTCACATGCATTCATGTATTTCTGCAAATTAACCCAGCACTAACGCTGTGTTGCTGACATTTTTGACACCAATTAGAGTGACCAAGATTCAGGAACATATAATACTTATTCTCCATCACCCTTTCTGTCCAGCTTCTCTTTATCCCTCCAGACTTAAGCACATTCAGTTTCTAAAAGACTCACACACTCAAGTATTAGACACATTATTCTGCCTCCGCCCTCTGAGTGCTGTCTTCCTTCTGTTATCAGCCTGTGTGAAGGTACAATAGCAGAATGGTGCTTTTGTATGTGGCGTAAGTAACATTTACTTATCTCTTTTGCCACGGAGCCTTCACTCCCTGTGCAGGCTCGACTGGCAGAGCATAGCAGCTGGTGCTGCCAGGCACCGGAGCTAAAGGCTAGTCTGGCGCAAGATTGTTCTGGAAAGCACTGGAAGGCTGATGGCCTACTCAGGAGAGCGACTCATGGCCGATGGTGCATGACGTGTACTCCCCGCTATCTGATGCTTCTCCCAGGTCTTTCATGCAAAAGCTGAGCAGAGGGAAGAAGTCTGTCATGTCTCTGTCTGTGTCTGTCTCTCCCACCTTCTATCCAAGTTATATAGCTAAAAATAGATCATTCAGCATTATCAATTTTTGATTACAACATGCTCATGTCACATTTTGCTATGGTTGCTGGTACAAAACGTCAAAATTCTGACATTTTTCTGTGACACTTTTTTTTCTGATAATTCCTTACCTTCATGCCTTGCTCAGTTATGCAGTGCACTTATGCATTTATGCATGCACACATACACATATGTACAGATTATCACCCGCTCTCTCTCTCTCTCTCTCTCTCTCTCTCTCTCTCTCTATCTATCTCTCTCTCGCTCTTGCTCTCTCTCTCTCTCTCAATCAATCTTGCATTATCTGTGATTAGCATTATAATGTTCAGCATTATAATCTGGCCTTCATATTTTGTTACTCCTTTCCTCTCAGCATTTCCTTTTTAACTCTACCATCAACTATAACTCCTTGATACCTGTAATGAACACTCTGCTTAGCACTGATATCATAAATCTGCTTAAGATCCCTAGCATGGAGCCAAACAGGGAACGGCTGTACTTCTGCATGCTCCCTCTCTCGCGTGTTCTGTGGCTGCAGCCTGATGACAAGTCTTTTGTGTGATTTTGCACATCGCGGTGAAATGTGTCCACATGAATTTTCAGGGGGGGCTGGGGAGGAATTTTCTCAGTATGTGGAAACAGACATATGTGCATTAAAAAGGTGTCACTCCATTCGAGATACTGTCTCATGTATTGGCGTCTCCCACTTGAGGCTGAGACAAGAGTGAAAGCTTAGTTTTGCCGAAAGAAAGATATGGCCTTTACTGCCTATGCTGCCTTTATGGCAGTTATGCACACTACCTTAAATGTATGCACACACACTCAAATGTGCACACATGTAAAAATAGGCACACACGTGTACACACACAAACTCACGCACGCACACACAACATATAAAACCTCAAACTGAAGTGACAGAATGTTTGTGCTGACACAACAAACTATTAAATATTTTATGCAGTTTAGTCTGCACAGTATTACTGCCGAAACACTTAATGATCCAGATTTTCAATGTTGGTTTTATAGCATAGTTAGATAAAGCCATTTCATCATAAAATAGCTTAATGTACCAAGCAGTCAGCCCCTGTATCAAATGGAACAAACACTGGAGCACCAATTTAATCTCCAGAGGAACATCCAAAAGAATATCTGCGGATAGAAGAGAAGGGGTAAAATTAGAGAATGTCTCTCTAATTTGTTTGTTTGTTTGCCATGCTTCTTTGATGGCAGTTGTCTAGACTGAGTCATCACACGCCCCATGACTCACTGTGACTTCCCTGACAAGGGACAAACCAAATGACTAACAACCGATAACTCCAGTCCCCCCCTCGCTCTCCTTTCCCCCTCCACATGCCCCTCATCTGCTCTGCTCACTCCCCCCACTCACCCTCCCAGATTTCACGACCATTTTTGCTTTTTTCCTCATCCTCACGTTTTTCCTTTTCTACTTCATTTGTATTCTCTCCTTTCCCCTCCACTCTACTGTTTCCATTTCTCAACCTCCCTCACTCCTTTCCAATTACATTTTAGTCTTTTCCCCTTGCCTCTTACCGCGCTCCAGTTCCTCTCTTTCAGTGTTTTAAGAGTGACCATCTCTCCTTTTGCTCTCTCTTGTCTCGAGCTGCAAACATTTCATATCGCCAAGAGCAAGAATTGGAAGCGGAGTCAATTTTAGTCACAAACAACACATGCAATTAGCTTCAGATAGTGCGGAGCACCTGCGTTATTGATTTGCATTACTTATTCCATATGGTTATGGGCTTAGTGTGTGTTCAGATATGCCTCCCGCAGCAGCATGCCATCCGCTCTGTTGCAGTTCTCTTCTGAGGCTTTTGCCAGGCTTTCATATAAGACTCAGACATTTTGAGGGAGAGATTTCATATTGGTAATTTACTCCTCTCTCTCTGGGGCCAACCACGCAGCCTATGGCTTTCATCTTCTCTGCTTCTCCTCAAACTACTTTTTGCCTGACTTTTCCTCCTGCCTTTTGAGTTTTGGTATTGTGTCCCTTTTTGCCTACCTCTGAATATTTCTCTCTTTCTCTCTCTCTCTCTCTCTCTCTCTCTATGTCACCTTTCATGTCTTCTTCCCCGGCTAAGCACCTTCATGTGGTTCTCTCATCTTTAATGACAGGGTCGTCATGAAAACAGATCATAATGTCTTCTACGAATCTGCCCATTTTGAAGGGGCCAAACCAATTACCTCTCCCATCATGAAAAATTGACAGCTGCTGTGTATACTAGTGGAAACTTAAGACAGAAGGGTGAATAGGAATCCATTTCACTGTCAGATGAGTTGAAGGAACATTCCCTTGTCAAAAATAATTAATCAAAGAGACAAGACTGGCCTGAGTGAAACCACGAGCAAAGGAAATGTTCTATTCACAGTGAAATACCAACATTCTACCTTTTTTCTGCTCGCTTTCCTCTCTCTCTCTCTCTCTCTCTCTCCCCCCATGTATATATATATATATATATATGTATCTTCTCTCCATATCCCACTCTGTCAGCCTTTCTTTCTCTCTACATATCTCCTGCTCCCTCCCTCCTGCTTGAAATCTCTCTGGACTCCAAATGCTAATTCAGTCAGGCACTTAATCAGACATATTAATTCCATATCTCCCCTGATTGCACTAATTCCACTCTGCAAAGAGTTTCTCTGTGATATCCCTTTGGTGCAGCAGAGCTTTAAATTGTGGTCCTAACCACAGACTGTAAAAGCAGTTCTTTGCAGAAAAACACTGGCATGTGTAGACAACAATTGTGTAGCAAGGATAATGTTTGGTACAGCGGTACGGTACAATGCTTCAGTCTGTATTGTGTCATATTCTGCTGTTATCCTTCGGCCCTACAGTCATTCCAATTCTGTTGGACTTGTAGACGGCAATGTTTTGTGTCATTTTGAAAAGAACTACATGCAGGCATCCTATTAGAATAAACAGACTTCGTCTTGCACCACTTTGCCAATTACTAAAAAGAATATCTGGCAACAATGTTGTCTGCTTCTGAATCACTTTGGCTATGTGAAACATTATGGTGGCATATTTGTTGGTATTACAAGGATGTCTGTTTGTTGGTGGCAGCAATTATACTTTGATGGTAAATTCATTATACAGACACATGTATGCTTGCATGCACATAATCACACACACACACACACACACACACACACACACGCATACACACACACACACACACACACACACACACACACACACACACACACACACACAAAGACATAAACACACAGAAAATGCCAGAAAAGCCTGTAAGCTCTCATATTGTCTTCTTACAAATGATGTACGTAGCTAAGACGTGTATTAATTAAAATCATTTTGAAGTACAGATTTAGCATTTTAATTTAATTAAGTCACAGATCATGTAATTGAGAGAATTACAAAATTGCATTCTTTGTTCCAGATAAATGTATTCCATCTTAATGCCTACTTTAAAGTCTGTTAATTTATTTTATCTTGTCACCATCAGCTTCCCAGACTTGTTTAATAGAAAATAAATGGCTTTGAATTCCTCTGTGCATTTGCATCATGTCAGTGCAGACCTTAGAGATTTCATGGAGTTTTTTTTTTAAGTTCTTGATATGATCTCTCTGTCATTACCAACAAAAGCAGATGGAACAGAGCCAATGCCTTTGTCATTGTAGTATAAGATTGTTCTTAATTGATTAGTTTTAAATCATGAGGCCCTTGGCCCACAAATAAATTGTAATGCTCTGACACTGTATGGTAACATTTGAATCTGCATTGGGGTTTCTATTTGTTTGTCTGCCCAGCTATCGGTTCCTCCATCCATCTCTGTTTTTCCTTCCCTTCCTCACTATTGCCTATCGGTCAGTGATTTGGCCCGGCAAGAGCCTTATAGCAGACACAGATGGATTTACCATTAGATAATGACAAATGGCAGGCACAGCCGAGCTGATTTCAGCACTTACTGCTCCTTTGGGACCGCGCTTCTGACCATACTCACCGCACTGCAAACCACGCTGACCAGCCCCCACCCAAGATCTTAATTGAACGAGTGGCTGTGCAACCAATTGATTCAGCCTGACATGCGTATCTGGTCATTTCCAGTGGGTGATGTAGTGTGACCTGCGGGTCAGAATATGGTAGGGAGCTACAGCGGAGGGGCTGAAGAAGGCACTGACATGAGACTTGATTTGTTGGACTACTACTCTTGGAGAGAGGCACCTTGTCTCTGTGAGTTCAGCGGAGATAAAGAGAGAAAAAAATGGCTGAGTAGATCTTTGGTATCCTGCAGACTCACCCCTACCGTGGAGACTGGAAAGTGTGTAATGAGCAGGAGTCCCCAGAGACCAGACAGAGGCACTGGAGGAAGTTTATTGGATTTGATGTTGAAGATGGTGTGAAAGGAAATTGATTTAAAGGTTAGCAAGTGGAAAGATTATCATTTGACCAAACACAACTAGGAAATGACCCAAAACAAACACCGGGCCTTTCAGTCACAATGAAACTGCATTTTGAGAGCATCTTGCTTCCTTAATGTGATGTATTTCCTGTTGAAACAGGATGTTGGGGTGGGACGTAACGTGGAGAGGGATCAGTCAGAAGTGTAAACCTATATGATATCAGTTAGGGAGAGAATCAGTTTTATTTGATGGGAGGGGTGGGTTTGTGGTTCTCTTGGTTGGAATTCACCACTAAAGACTTTATGTTTTCCAGGAAGTAAAAGTAATGAGATTTTAGTACAAAAATACCAGACCATATATTTTAACTTTAAATTGTGAAATAGGTGTATGGTATGATACATAGAATGAGCTAAACAATTCAGTGTAACTTTAATATCAATGACCCAGCCACATGTTGTTTTACATTGTCCACATATGAGTATGACACACATATTTGCACATAATCAATGCATAATGAAATGATGAAAAAGCAACTGTGAGGTTGTACATAAACTCATTATGATCTCTGATATCATGCAGTTGTTTTCATTGTAACTTCATCTGGTGATGTACTCTTACTTGTACGTTTCCATGGTGATATATGGTGACAATCGAAGGGTCCCGCTGCTTGCGCCAAACCCACCTGCTTCCCGCATTAAAATCTGACAAAATCTGTAGTTCTTAAGCCTTGTACAATCTACACTAAATTTTAAACATGTTTGAATGCACAGCGATCACCTCAGATATACACACAAACACAACACACAATAGGTACTATATCATCAATGTAATTTTACAGCAATTCGTTCCATAAGTCACACTCCACTTGCCATTACAGACACATAACACCACATTGTACCGTCCTCTGTTGTACTGTTGAAATACAGTATATAGATTCATTACAGCCCTTTCTGTTTCTGTCTCTGAATCACACATACACACGCATACATAAACATACATAACACCTTATTCATGGGAATGTGTCTGATATATTGTGAGTGGTCGATCTCACGGCTGTCACAGTAAGATAGACCAAAAAAAGCTACTCTGACACACTGCCCTGTTTTAATCCATGATCTCGCACACACCGACAGAAATAGAGGGACACTCGGTATGGGGTCAGATGTGTCCAAAAAGGGGTCCATTTATGTCTCCGAACACAAGTGAGGACAAGCTCTCCTCACACAACCTATTGTATTACTAGCTATATAGCAAAATATCCTCACTCGCTCTCAGGAGAAGTTGGGAGATATTCTCCGTTGGTGTTCATAGTCTTTCCAGTGATAAGTTTGCAAAATCTTCCACAAACCCTGAGTTCGTGACATGCTTATGCAAGCCTGTTGGTACCATTGATGCTATTTGCAGTGTCAATAGCATTCCATAGGTGTTTTTTCCTGGGGTGAACTGTAGTGTTGAAAGAGAGCAAAATCTTCTCTTCTCTATATTTGGTTATGTGGCAAAAATTGCACAGCACATCTTATTCTGAGTCAATATATGAATGCTTTTATTGAAAACTGAACAACAGACACACTGAGCTTTAAATCTGAGCAACAGTTAACTTGGATGAATAATATTGAGCAAATTGTCAGCAAGGTGTGTGAGATTCACCTGGAACAACCTTGAATTTTGCACTGCGCTCATGATTACCATGTAGTACTTGATCAGTGCATTTACAGTGGGGTAGTGTTCTCTCACCCTATGGTTAAGTAACAGAGAGCTGCATATATACATACTGATACGCTGTAAAGAAGGGCATCGCACTTCCTTTCATCTCTTTTCTCTCATTTTTTTTTTTTTTTAGTTTTTTTTATTTGACAATTCACTTTAAAAGGACATGGTTCCATGGTTGCAACACCAATGTACATGCACAATTAAAAGAACATCAAGGATAACACAGAAAAGTCACAGGACTTATTTCCATTGTGGTCCTTGTTGTAGTTAGATACACCATAGAAGGGCCAAACCACCAATGAGGCAGCAGGTGTCTCTGACAGGCCAGACTAATGTGTGTATGTTTGAATATGGCTCGCCCTGTCCTAATTAGAAGGAACATATATCTTTGAGACATGTTTTGAGACACTGACTCCGGACATGCTTTTAAAAATGCGATAACAGTGTTTTGTCAGAGCACGGGGAGAGCTTGGGGAGAAGATGGTGTGTGTGTGTGTGTGTGTGTGTGTGTGTGCGCGCGCGTGCGTGGAGGTGGGATGCAATAATGATATTGATGTTGTTGATAATGACAACAATGATAATGATTACAGTGGCCCATATCCATCATGGCCATCCATCATCTACTTTGGGGGCATAATTTGTCACTCTCATCTGAGTTTCAGCCCTGGAGCATTGTGATTGTACTACCTCAACTTATCACACATACTGTATGTGTTCCATTTTCAATGTCTGTAATACTGTTTACATTATCCGCTCATCTTGCAACGTTTGCTGTTTTGCACAACAATGTGTTGTTGTGCCTGTTGCAGTGTTGTAACCATACTGTATGTGCTGTTTGGTATGTCCTTATCATTATGTGTCCCTGTTCCATTCCATGACACAAAAGCAACTGACCCTGGTTATGTGGTAATGAAGGATATTCTGCTGAACTATTCTATTGTCTTCAGTTCAACACAGTATATAAACACACACATGCACACTGGCTGGATAGATATCCGAGATATGTTTACACAAAGTTTCACAGCCATTAGCTGGCGGCCGCCTGGATATTATACAACCGCAATGTGGAAAGAGTACTCACTGGGCCATGCGGCATAAATGAGACAGAGACGGTAAAACCCCTGTCTTAAAACAAAGGACAGGGTCAGGATAGACCCGCACCATAATGTTCCAATGGATCAAACACCCACTTATTTGCACTCACAGTTCCTGCACTGTGCTAATGGATGGGGAGATGGAGAGCGTTATCTCTGTGTGCGTTCATCCCCCATTAATTATTCAGCAGGGCCCATCCTCTGTTTTGTGTGCGTGTGTGTATGTGTGTGTCTCTGTGTGCGCAGCCATGCACATGTGTGTGTTTGCAAGGTTTTCTGGCAGTGACTGTCCCCTGGTTGTCCCAGGAGAATGAACTCCTCTGACTTAACTTGAAGCTCCTCTTGTTAGATAAAGGTTCCTCAAAGGCACAAAAATATCAGTGTCAGCAGAGAACAAGGGCTGAGGAAGTGGTCGCAGGGAAAGCTAAGAAGATGACTCAATGATTATTTAGAAACATAGTTCATAGAGAATTTAGAATTAGAGGTATTCTATCCAGGGGGTATAAAAATGAGGATTTTTGTAATGTGGGTAGAGACACCATAATCTTTCTAAAACAACACAGGTTTGTGATCCAAAAGCTTCACCAGCTAATGCTTCACACAAAATTCATAGCCAGTAGTCCATGGAGCCCGTGAAATAGAGTGGCACTCATGCCACATATCACTATAAATACTGTTAGTCTCTATTTTTAAATATTCATACAGTGTAATTTTACCTCTTGTATTTTCAGGGAAAGCCTTTAGCTGAAAGCAAGTGAACATGAGGATGACCAGAACCCCTGGGAACTGTGAATGAGTTGGCAGGTAAGAACTGAATAAGGAACCGGGAGCTAAACTGTGATCCAGGATCATCCTGCTGCTCTGGGTGGACTCCCTCCCTGGTACAGAGGAGAGGAGTGCAGGGTTTGGCTGAAAAAAAAAGGCAGAATCTTCTCACACTTGTTAGTCATGGTAGCAATTTATGTGATCAGTCCGCACCTTAGCTATATGACATGAGGTGAAAATATCAGAATTTCATTCATGCCTCTAACCAAATGATAAGTAGCCATTTTAGAGCAACTTTTTAAAAGCAGCAGAGCAATAAAGTAACTTGTCTACTTTTTCAGTGGGAATACTCTAGGCTTTTTCTTTCTTCCAATTTATATCATTCTTATCATCTTAGCAAACTATTGCTGATACAAGTGTGGGATGGCAGCAAAATGTCAAATAATATTTCAAATGTTTGGCAGTTTTTGATGGTGTTTGTTCATAAAAGACAAAAAAATTGGACTGTGTATGGAGTTTGTCCAAAGACATGCAAGTCAGGTGGATTGGAGACTCTAAATTGCCCATGGGTGTGAATGAGAGTGTCTTTCTGTCTGAGTTAGCTCTGTGATGGACAGGCGACCTGTCCAGGGTGTTTCCCTGCCTTCTGCCTAATGCATGCTGGGATAGGCTCCAGCCCCACTGTGACCATGAAAAGGATTGTTAGAGTTGAGAAAATGAATGAATGAATGAACGAATGACTGAATGGACTATGTACTATTACTGTTACTTATTGTTTACTTTACAGTTAAATTTGGCTTTTTATACTTGACTGAGCTATTGAATACTTAACAAGTTACATTATGTCACTTCACAAACTATCACATTTAGTGATCAAACTGGCTAAATAATATTAATAGGTGGACAAAATAATAGAAACATCTAACAATACATGAATATTAAATACCAAGTTAAGGAGATAGGCCAGTCTTTGCCTTCAGAAAAACTTAAATTCTCCTTGAAATGCTGTCATACAAGTCCTGAACAGTGTGTAATGGGATATTGGACCATTCCTCAAGAAGGAAAGCCTCCAGTTTTTGAGGGATGAAGTAGACAGAAATCTACCTTGCAATCTGCACTCTCAAACTTCCCATAACGATTCAATGAATTTTAGTTCTGGTGACTGGGGAAGCCATGGGGTCATTTGACTTCATCCTGCTGTTTGTGAGACCACTCTTGAATTTGTTTAGCAGTTTGTATGGGCATTATCCCTTTAGAAAATGGGAACATTATGAAGGAACAGTGTTTGCACCATACGGTGCACCTGGTCCTTTAAAATATCCTCATATTCCTTGGCCGTTTTACGATCATGCAGAGCAATCATCGGATATAACGACTCCCACAAGATGGCTGCCCAAACCATTACAGATCCACCATCATGATTAACAGTTGGCAACAGACATTGTGGGTTGAAGATATCCATTGGCTTTCCCCAGGTGATGAAGGAAAAAGGATGAAAGATGACTCATCAGACCTTTAGTTATTCCATTGCTTCTTACACCAGGTTATGTCTTTGTGCATTGGCCTTGGATAGAAGTGGTTTCTAAATGGCAGCCCTGCCATATACAGTATACAGTATATACTGTTTCCCAGTTTTGTGAAGCTCAAAACATACAGTTTTTGTTGAGCCTGTGTCACAGAGGTTGAGGCTGTAGTTTTGCAGCAACTATCTTGGTAAGTTCTGGTTCACTCCAGACACATAGTGTAGCCCGTTTCCTTTTGGCTCCCATGTTAATGGACAGGAGTGACCTGCAGTGATTGTTTTGGCACAGAGTCAGTTTTCTCCCCATACAATGCACAGGTTTAACACAAATACACTGTGGAAACACTGTAGATGGTCATATTTGCATCACATCACCACTGAAAGATATACTGTATATATTTGATGAACCTACCAATGTATTTATTGTTGTTGATTAAAACATGCATTAATGTAGGTTTTAAAAGTGATGTAGGTTTTAATTATAAGAGAGTCACAGTGGGATGTTGTACATCAGATCTGCTTTTGAAATATCACATTCTAATTGAACATTGGGTCTGCTGTTGGATTATCACAACAATAAATATGACTAGATGTTTAGTAAATATTTGGGATAGATAGATAGATAGATAGATAGATAGATAGATAGATAGATAGATAGATAGATAGATAGATAGATAGATAGATAGATAGGGAGAGAGAGAGAGAGAGAGAGAGAGAGAGAGAGAGAGAGAGAGCAAGCATTTTTTTACTCAGGGCGGCTGCTGGACCGTGTTTAGAAATACACTTCTGGTGTAAACAGCCCAGCTGCAACTCGACTGCACACTCAACTTCCACTACACGTCCATTCTTCTTCTGGTGTGAATTAAACCCCAAGCGTCCCGGTGTCAGGGGGCTTCGACTTGCAACCAATTGTTCCTCTATGCTGATGCTGTGTATTTGTGTTTGGCATATGTTGTCTGGATTTTTGAGACTGCTACCCCTGCCACATTGAATAATTTTGCAGTTTTTATGGCTGATGCACCTGCACTTTGGGTGCTGACTACACGCCCTCTGTGGAACTCTGTTAGCTGCTTTGAAAACTCACATATAAAAGTGGTGATTCTCTTTAAAAGCTGACGCATTCTGCTAATTGCCATTCAAATTAGTTTAATGTGACTCGCCCGTGTTGCTGCCTTCGTAATAGCGATTCAGTTACTTTAAAGTTCGTTTTCATGTGGTGTTTCCATTATTTTATCCACCCTCGTTATATTTGTCCCTGGCTCACCGCAGCCCTCCATCCCAATGGGGCTGGAGCTTGGGTTTCCTGATGAGAATGGTAATGAGTTTGTGCGATAGAGTTATTCATTTTATTTGTCTGCAAGATATGGCCTTTTGCTTTCGCCATGTATTTTACAAAAAAACAGATGGTGACATAAATGTTCCCAATCATTTTTTTGATGTGCTGTGATGTGTTGTTGAATGGAAGACCATGATTATTAGACTCACATTATCAACAAGAAAAGACAAATAGCACTCTATGCTTCCTCTCAGAGGCCCTCTGTGTTTTCTGAATCTCGGCTTCACTGTTCTTGGCATTAGTCTTGGCATCATTTAATTACAGAAGAATCTGATGGATTAATACAAAATAACAAGTAATTACGGTCTGATAGTTTATTAATTTTATATCCCATGCTTATTTCCATAGCTGCAGGCAGTAACAATATGGGTATGTGTGAAGTGCTATTGAGGTGCCATTGAGCAAGGCACTTAACCCTCAACTGCTCCAGTGGAGCTGATCAGTGGCCAACAGTACGCGACTGTGGTTGTACTGGACAGCTCTCAGATGACGATGTGTGTATGGGTGTAAATGTGAAGCATGGCTTTGCTGAAAAGGAGAATGTGTGTTCAGAAGACTTTTCCTAGATAAATAAAGGTAAAAAAAAATAAAATAGGGCAGCAAGTGTTTGATGGAAAAACAGTCTGCGACTCTTGGCCATCTCATTGGATAATGTGTTTAATTTTATACTCCAAAGTATTATCTCAGTTGAATTTGTTTCAGTAGAATTTGTGAAAATGTAAAAAAAAAAAAGTGCTTATTTAAATGAAGTGAATTGATGATAAACAAAAAGGGATCATAAAAAACTATGGTTTGACTGGCAAAGCTTCTGATTGATCAAAGATCAGTCAATCCCAAAGCAAACAAGGGATGTTTCCTATTTGAATTTAGCTCAAGATTCAGACATTGAGCACTAATATCAGGTTCAAGTACCGAGATTATGCTTCAAGAATAACCTTGATGAATTAAGATCATTCTATGCATACTCAATGAAAAAGGCTGCTTATCCTGCTACAGAATCAAGCACAAGAGTGAGTTTTTCTGTACTGTTTTGTGGCCTATTCGTAAATTGTTGCACTTGCTGTGGTTTATAGCTTATATGAGGCTGATTTTACTGTCTGTTTTTGTGCTTGTAGGCTTCTTGTGTCAGTGTAGCCGTTCATTTGGATACTTTTCATGTGACATCTAGCTGATTGTCTGCTACTGTTGATAGGAAGCAGCTGTGGATGCGAAGTCCAGCAAAATTGTATTTACTCTCCATTTAACATGGTCACTGACATTGCTATTACTCATCATTCGAACCAACGTCATTTATCAACTGTGCAGTCTGATATATATCCACACTATTTGTCAACATGGTGTATGTCAGTGATATAGTGACCAGTCATTATCAATTTAGGCACTGCTGACGTTGCCCAGTTGCCTGCTGGACATCAATGTGTTTTTTCTGGTCTTAAATTGTGGCTATAAACATTTTTAACTGCACCGTGGTCTTTAAGAGCCAAAGTCAGATTCAGCATTCAGGGCTAAGACACTTCACTCCTGTTTGCCTACAGCGCTAACAAATTTATAAAAGTGTTGTATTATTATGTGAAACTGTTACTTATAAACTATATCTATACTATAAATCTTCCAATCTTAGATGCAACTTTTCACACAAATCTAATTCTAATTATCTTCTGGTATGCAAATGAATGTTGATGACACAATGAGAGAATGTACTTCTGGGTTCCTCATCATTTAGTTTGCACAGACTGCTGCTATATAGCGATGTATGGCGATGTGAAGATATTTATCTTCTGATGATTGTAATAGAACACCTTCTCTCACATTTTTTTGTAACACTTATATTTTATAATTGTTGTATCAGCAGGGTTTCTCTTCATGCATGTAATAAATGTCAGCTGATCAGCTGAGAGCCGAATTCACATTCAAGTAAACTGCTAAATAATTGGTTCTATATGTTAACACCACAAGTGCCGCAGGACTATATGCAATCTGTACTTGTTAGTTATCATTTTTAGAGACACACACACACACTCACACACACACAGACACACACGGGCACATGCATGCGCATACATTTCAAAGCACTGTTTGCACACTTTCGCGCACACACACACACACATATATATATAGTCTACATGTAATGTGTCCCAATGGATTCATATTTTCTCAACATTTATAGTGATCATTAAAAACACCCAAGGTGATAACTATGATTTCTGATTATTTTGAAAAGCTCAGTCTCTGAGAAAAAATGTTTCGCAATTACGTCATTTCAGTGGAAGGAATACTACCCACTTTAACTAATCTCTGTTATAATCGTTATTTATATTGTCAAATTATTATTTATTTATTTAGTTATTTTTTCCTCAAGAATACCTTTATACTCAGGACAATCAAGATTGTGAAAGTTATATAAGGCTCAGTCAGCAGGAACCCGGGTCGCAGCTCGGGTTGCTGCATGTCCTCCCCTCTCTCTCTCCCATACCTTCCTGTCTCTCTCTCACACTATCTCTGTCAATAAAGCATAAAATGCCTAAAAAAATAAAAATAAAAAAAAAAGATTGTGTTGGTGGGTCCACCTCTTTTGGTTGTGGTGAATACAATAATAATGACAATAATGTGGTGTTTCCAAACCACCAGAGGTCCCCCCACTCTCATTGTTGCCATTGTACGATACATCCGGCATCTTTTAATTGACATTTGGCTCTATTTCCTTTCTTCCTGTCAGTGGATCAGCTTTTCTTAGCAGTTCCTCCACAGCGCCGACTTTCAATCCAACATCTGTTACACCGCTGCACCGAACCATCAATCAAGGAGACACCACAGAAATGTGTCCTCGAACATGTCAAGCATGAACAGATCTGAAATTCACTCCATAGATTCAGAGAAAGAGAAAAGGGGCATAGGAGAACACCTGGAACTCAGTACATTCTTCTTAACTTCGTAAATTCACTCCTCTTTTGTCATAATGTTGTGCACGGTTTGTGCTGTGAAGGCCCAGTTGACTAATGGCACTTATGCTTCCCTCCCTTCCCTTCTTCTCCCTATTTCTCTGCACATCCAATTCTGCTAGTTTATCTCAGTAGCTCATCCCAAGGATGCAGAACGGCTCTCAACTTTGTACCATAAAACAACAAGTTATTGATTTTGTTCATGAGTCAGCTCATGCTGTATCGTGTTGAACCAAGGGGATTTTCATAATAATAAAACATGAAGCGCTTCGACGAATGATTAATCACATTAAAAATCGTATTTTACTTTTAATGTGTTACCTGACACCTGTGTTGTGTTGCCTTTGGTGGGCAGATGTCATCTGTTTGCTGCGTCACTGTCAGTTAGCACGTGTTCTCTCAGGCCCAAAGTCCATCACAGGGAAACCGTGGTGCCTGAATGCCCGGGCTCACCGCCTCAGAATGGCCCGTGCATGGCTAGGTCAGAGTCGAAGCGATGCATAGCAACCCTGACCTCAACCAGACATTGAGGTGACAGGAGTAATAAGAACAGAGCAAGTGCTTCATACATCCGTGAACTCGAGTGGTTAACAGCTATTTTCTGCCCACAGCCTCTCAGAAACTCTCACAGGGTGAAGGATCACTTTATCAATACCTCTCGTCACCCACAAACCACCGCTGCCATCACCCTTCCCGCTATCAAGCAAGAAGGCACTCACGTACTCAGCTTGCGAACAAAGAAATCATAGTTATCACTCTGGGTGTTTTTAATGATCTCTGTAAATGTTCATATAAAATTGAAAAAAATATGACTCCATAGGGACACATGACTTGTATATGTATACTATATGTATACTTCTATGTGTGTTTGTGTGTGTGTGTGTGTGTGTGCGTGTGTGTTTGTGCGTATGTGTGTGTACATGCACATGTGTGTGTGTATCCCTGCATGTGTTTCAAGGCCAGCAGTCCTAAATGAGCTTTTGGTCAGGCACTCCTGTCCAAAGAGGCCAATTGGAATTACTGCGCCTCATTTATCAGGAGAATGTGTCGCTCCGGGGTCGTTCTCGGACTGAGGGGTGGGCCAATTGCTCTGTCTCGGCGTAGAAGCGGCCTGCACTTGAATAGCGAGTGTGATGCCCTGCAGTCATGATACACCGTCCTTATCATGCTCTGGTGACCACACCGCTGTCTCTAGCGGATACTGGAACGTTGACTCACAAGTAAGGCATCCACCAACAGCCTCCTTCAAAAATAAAGAAAGATGCCTCTATAAAACCAGAGAGATACAATGTTTGTGTGACAAAGCATTGCAGCGTGCAAAGAAAGGGAGGACTGTGGAGATAGATTGATGCCATTATTTCATGTTATTATCTCCCGCATATATATGGATTCAAGTTAAAACAAATAGAGAATTAAATAATGAAAATATCATTATAGGTCATTTCAGTTTTGTATTTTGCAACTATGTTCGATGCTCTGTTCATCCATGTAAGGGTATCTGTAGATCCTCTGCCTCCATCACCAAAGCCGGCACAAGCAGCCTTCCCTTAAACAAAATACATACAGTTAAGCAAAATACACAGAATTGCAAACAAGTGGTATATGTATCTATTATTCATTTAGGTAAACTATATGTACTATATATGAACAAATAAAACGAATGACAGTCAATATTAACTGATCTTTGTTTCAATCAAGGGTCGTTTCAGTAGAAGTGAAGTCTATTGAGTACTTCTGAAAGCAAAAGGAAACAATGGTGTGACACAATAAAAGTCAGAAGGCTCGCTGTACATTCCAATCCAGCAGTCGCCACCTGCTCAGGGCTTCTCAGGGACATGTTTTGAAAAGATTCTCTACGATATTCAATGCGTTTTTGTTCAGTAGGGGTTGATTAATGCCAGTGGACCTGCAGAATGAGTGTACACGGCATGGTAACTTCAGGCTGGTGGCTAGAAGGGATACAGGAGATTTCAGGAAGCGATGTCACAAATGCATTGTCACCATAGTCTGTGCACTAGCAGCTGTGCGTTGCTATGGGAACAGAAAAAGACAAGGTGTGTGACATCAATTACATTCACAATCATTACAACTTGAATTAATAATTAGCACAATTTGGTGATTTACAAAGGTTATTTCAATACCTCCCTGTTTGTTTTCACTGAGAATCATTTACCCCCACACACACAATATGCATTCTGTGTACATTATGAAATCATAACTGATCAGCATTTCATTCTGCTTTTTTTCCAACATGTAATATAGCTTGAATACGCCCACTGGGGTTTAACTGACTCTAGGCTACTATATATAAACACGCTGTAATGCAGATGTAGAATTATTCCCTTCACTATCACATTCTGTTGCTAATTATTGCACTTCTATACATACAGATGTACTATTATGCAGTGATTACAGGCCAATTATAGATCAAGCTCCCAATCAGATTTCTTGAAAATGTGTAACATCTGCATTAGCAAGCAACTTTGTCAGCTAGCTTTGCACTAATTCCATATAATAGCTACCTAGATTTAGACAAAACTGATGCAGCTCACCACTGTGCTCTGACATTTTCAAAATTACACTGTGAAATATATTAGTTTTTGTAGACAAAATAACTGAGAAGTTCAAACATCAGACTCCTGTACTCTGTATAAGGCCTATCAGCATTACTTGTAGTACTTAGAGTATAAGGAGTTGGGTGGTGAGTGTAAAAGTCACTTAAGCAGTGAGTTAAGAAGATAATCTTAAATTGCAGCTTTTGAGAGATTAGCAGAATATTATGAAGCCATAAAATGTATTGTGATCCAGGTTAAAAAAGAGAGCCTAATCTCATTATAATAAACTCTACTCTACTATTAATAAACCATATGCAGAGAATAATTGACAAACGGATTCACCGGTTTATAGAATTGAATACAATTCAAAATGGCAAGAGTTTAACTCTGCCCTTTTCTCCCAGACTGAAATTTACTATACTAGATATACTAGATATGTAACTTGCTAATAATTCTTCATTAGTTTGCTGGCTAATTCAGTGTTTTGTTAGATGAACTGAATTTATTTCACCATCTTGTTATGGATGAGACAGACAAGCTGTGAGTGGAAGGATGTCAGGGTGTGGGCAGGGGAGCAGCTGCCACTCTGTCTCACTTGGCTGGTTAGCACCAATCCAAAGTACTTGGCTTGTCTGCCTCACTTGGCTGGTTAAAACAAAAGACATTGGAAAAGAGCTATGGCCATCCTTATCTTTTTTCTTTTCAACATTCCTTAACACTTTATTTTGCAGTGGCCTTGCACCAATGTATTAACCTGTACCTCAAGCTTCGGAAAAGTACTCAAAGTACAACGATATTGCGCTTTTTGAAAATGTCCCTATGCATACATTATTGTATAATGCATGTTGTGTAACTGAATGTACAAAAGTACAAAGTTTACAAATGTGATGCAATATGAAGTGCATCACATAAGAAAGTTCCAGCACCTCGAATAGGGATGGTAACAACATTTCCTTCTGCACTTATTATTTCTTACGGTATCTCATCACTTCTTTTAATTTATCCTTTATTTAATCAGGTAGTCTCATTGAGATCAAGATTTATTTTTCAAGAGCGAAACCTGAGAACAACAATGACAAAAAGAAAGCATTCATAAAGTTGACAAAGAGAATTCAGTCACAGTTCAGTCACACATTCCAGCAGTCAAACATTCAACAACATTCAGGGACATAGCCTACATTATTAAAAGCAATCACAAACATCATAGAAAAAAGGGACAATAAATTCTAATTTCAAAGTGCTTTGCCCTCTGTTACATTTATGGGGAATAAATAATTTAAAATGTATTTATTTTATTTATATGAAAATAATTTTCAAAATCCCCAAAAGCACATTGGTCTATCAACATTTGTTTCTGACACTACTCCATGAAGAATAATCACAATGTGGTAATGTCTAACGTTATATCTTTGTTTTCAAGACAGTGGGAGGAAGAACACTGATGAGTGTGCAGTTTTCATTATTAGTAGTAGTAGAAGTGGTAACAGTAGTAGTATTTATTTATCCATAAACAATAAATACAACACTTAATTTATATAGCACTTTTCAGTGCTTTACAGAGACAAAGAACTAAAACACCAGTAATAAAATCAGATTAAAGCGCAGGATAACAACATAAAGATAAAAGCCTATTAAAACAACACTGAATAAAAGTAGAACCTAAAACAACATAAAATAAATAAGAGCAATAAAAACAACAAAAGGTGAGTGAAATAAAACAATTATAAAAAGGCTTTTCTGTGAAATAAGTAGTAGGGATTTAAGAGATGACAGACTCAGTATAGGACCTCTGACGGAAAAGGTCCAATCACCTTAATTTAGTTTTCAGCCTGGATCTAGGGACAGCTAGAGGGTCTCAGGCTAACTTCAGGCTATATAGCATCAAAAGGTTCGAGATGTAACTTGGGGTAGACTACATTAAAACTAACAGTAACATCTTAAATGAACAGGACGCCATGCAGGGAAGCTAGAATGGGGGTGATATGGTCCCGTCTCCTAGTCTTGGTTAAAAGTCTGGCTGCAGCATTTTGCACCATTTACAGACGGCTGAGGCGATCTTGTTTAGACAGGAGTAGAGGGAGTTGCAGGGGTCTAGACGTGATGAAACAGAGGCACGGATTATTACTTTCAGAGTTCAGTTAAGGAGAGGCAAGGTCTTATTTTGGAAATATTTTTTAGCTGTAGGAAACATGGCAACCCTCTTTACCTGAGAGTCAAAACTAAGCTCTCAAATAGGTTACTACTTGTTTCTAGGTGTGGGTATAAAGATGAACAACAAGAAGATGAACAACAATTTATTATTTTCCTCATAGTATGTTGTTAGACCCCAGTGACGATGTTAAATAAATGTATTAACTTCAAAGATGTTCGGAGAATCTTAAGTTTTAATGTTTACAAGTTTTTTCTCCCAAACTCAGTTGCGTCTCTTTCTTCTGCCTACATGGTTACTGAGTGAGCAGAGA